>NW_012110019.1:7464-8692 GCF_000951045.1 Mandrillus leucophaeus | reverse complement strand
ACCCAATACAGGAGTACCCAGATTCATAAAGCAAGTTCTTAGAGACCTACAAAGAGACTTAGACTCCCACACAATAAAGGTGGGAGACTTTAACACTCCACCATCATGATTAGACAGATCAATGAGATAGAAGGTTAACAAGGATATCCAGGACTTGAACTCAACTCGCACCAAGCAGAACTAATAGACATCTACAGAACTCTCCACCCCAAATCAACAGAATATACATTCTTCTCAGCACCACATCACACTTATTCCAAAATTGACCACATAGTTAGAAGTAAAGCACTCTTCAGCAAATGTGAAAGAACAGAAATCACAACAAACTGTCTATCAGACCACAGTGCAATCAAATTAGAACTCAGGATTAAGAAACTCACTCAAAGCCGCACAACTACATGGAAACTGAACAATCTGCTCCTGAATGACTACTGGGTAAATAACGAAATGAAGGCAGAAATAAAGATGTTCTTTGAAAACAATGAGAAAAAAGACACAACGTACCAGAATCTCTGGGACACGCTCAAAGCAGTTTGTAGAGGGAAATTTATAGCACTAAGTGTCCACAAGAGAAAGCAGGACAGATCTAAAATCAACACCCTAACATCACAATTAAAAGAATTAGAGAACCAAGAGGAAAAAATTCAAAAGTTAGCAGAAGGCAAGAAATAACTAAGAGCAGAACTGAAGGAGATAGAGACACAAAAAACCCTTCAAAAAATCAATGAATCCAGAAACTGGATTTTTGAAAAGATCAACAAAACTGATAGACCAGTAGCAAGATTGATAAAGAAGAAAAGAGAGAAGAATCAAAGAGATGCAATAAAAAATGATAAAGGGGATATCACCACCGATCCCGCAGAAATACAAACTACCATCAGAGAATACTATAAACACCTCTACGCAAATAAACTAGGAAATCTAGAAGAAACGGATAAATTCCTGGACACATACACCCTCCCAAGACTAAACCAGGAAGAAGTTGAATCTCTGCATATACCAATAACAGGTTCTGAAATGAGGCAATAATTAATAGCTTACCAACCACAAAAAAAGTCCAGGATCGGAAGGATGAACAGCCGAATTCTACCAGAGGTACAAAGAGAAGCTGGTACCATTCCTTCTGAAACTATTCCAATCAATAGAAAAAGAAGGAATCCTCCCTAACTCATTTTATGAGGCTAGCATCATCCTGATACCAAAGCCTGGCAGAGACACAACAAAAAAA
>NW_012110019.1:6024-7186 GCF_000951045.1 Mandrillus leucophaeus | reverse complement strand
CATTCCCTTTGAAAACCAGCACAAGACAAGGATGCCCTCTCTCACCACTCCTATTCAACATAGTGTTGGAATTCTGGTCAGGGCAATCAGACAAGAGAAAGAAATAAAGGGTATTCAAATAGGAAAAGAGGAAGTCAAATTGTCCCTGTTTGCAAATGACATAATTGTATATTTAGAAAAACCCATCGTCTCAACCCAAAATCACCTTAAGCTGATAAGCAACTTCAGCAAAGTCTGAGGATACAAAATCAATGTGCAAAAATCACAAACATTCCTATATACCAATAACAGACTAACAGAGAGCCAAATCATGAGTAAACTCCTATTCACAATTACTACAAAGAGAATCAAATACCTATGAATCCAACTTACAAGGGATGTGAAGGACCTCTTCAAGGAGAACTACACACCAGTGCTCAACAAAATAAAAGAGGACACAAACAAATGGAAGAACATTCCATGCTCATGGATAGGAAGAATCAATATCGTGAAAATGGACATACTGCCCAAGGTAATCTATAGATTCAATGCCATCCCCATCACGCTACCAATGACTTTCTTCACAGAATTGGAAAAAAACTACTTTAAAGTTCATATGGAACCAACAAAGAGCCCACAGAGCCAAGACAATCCTAAGCAAAAAGAGCAAAGTTAGAGGCATCACTCTACCTGACTTCAAACTATACTACAAGACTACAGTAACAAAAACAGTATGGTACTGGTACCAAAACAGAGATATAAACCAAAGAAACAGAACAGAGGCCTCAGAAATAACACCACACATCTACAACCATCTGATCTTTGACAAACCTGACAAAAACAAGCAATGGGGAAAGGAGTCCCTATTTAATAAATGGTGCTGGGAAAACTGGCTATCCATATGTAGAAAGCTGAAACTGGATCCCTTCCTTACACGTTATACAAAAATTACTCAAGATGGATTAAAGACTTAAATGTAAGACCTAAAACCATGAAAACCCTAGAAGGAAACCTAGGCAATACCATTCAGGACATAGGCATAGACAAAGACTTCATGTCTAAAACACCAAAAGCAATGGCAACAAAAGCCAAAATAGACAAATGGGATCCAATTAAACTAAAGAGCTTCTGCACAGCAAAAGAAACTACCGTCAGAGTGAACAGGCAACCTACAGAATAGGAG
>NW_012110019.1:3380-5906 GCF_000951045.1 Mandrillus leucophaeus | reverse complement strand
AACAAATTTACAAGAAAAAAACAAACAACCCCATCAAAAAGTGGGCAAAGGATATGAACAGACACTTCTCAAAAGAAGACATTTATGCAGCCAATAGACATATGGAAAAAATGTTCATCATCACTGGTCATCAGAGAAATGCACATCAAAACCACAGTGAGATACCATCTCATGCCAGTTAGAATGGTGATCATTAAAAAGTCAGGAAACAACAGGTGCTGTAAAGGATTTGGAGAAAGAGGAATGCTTTTACACTGTTGGTGGGGGTGTAAATTAGTTCAACCATTGTGAAAGACAGTGTGGTGATTCCTCAAGGATCTAGAACTAGAAATACCATTTGACCCAGTGATCCCATTACTGAGTATATACCCAAAGGATTATAAATCATGCTACTATAAAGACACATGCACACGTATGTTTACTGCAGCACTCTTCACAATAGCAAAGTCTTGGAACCAACCCAAATGTCCATCAATGATAGACTGGATTAAGAAATTGTGGCACATATACACCATGGAATACCATGCAGTCATAAAAAAGGATGAGTTCATGTCCTTTGCAGGGACATGGATGAAGCTGGAAACTGTCATTGTCAGCAAACTATCACAAGGGCAGAAAACCAAACACCGCATGTTCTCACTCATAGGTGGGAACTGAACAATGAGAATACATGGACATAGGGTGGAGAACACCACACACCGGGGCCTGTTGCGGGGTGGGGGTCTGGGGGAGGGATAGCATTAGGAGAAATACCTAAATGATGAGTTGATGGGTGCAGCAAACCAACATGGCACATGACATGTATACCTATGTAACAAACCTGCACGTTCTGCACATGAACTCTAGAACTTAAAGTATAATAATTTAAAAAAATAATGTGTTGGTGAGGATGTGGAAAAAATAGTACACTCTTGCCTTGCAGGTGGGAATGGGACTGCCACTATAAAAAGAAAGTTGGCAATTCCTCAAAAAGTTAAACATAGACTTACCATACAGTCCAACAACTTCTCTCCTAAGCATATACCCAAAAGAATTGAAAAGATACTCAAACAAATACTTAGCCACAGATGTTCATATCAGGACTATTCACTGTAGCCAAAAGGTGGAAGCAGCCCAGTTGTCCCTCAACAGATAAATGGATAAACAAAATGTGATATATACATACAATGAAATATGATTCAACCATAAAAAATGAAGTATTCATACATGCTATGATGTAATATGCTACAGCCTTGAAAACATGCCAGGTGAAAGAAGCTAGACACAAAAGATCACTTTTGTATGATTCCATTTATATGAAATATTCAGAATAGATATATCCATAGAGACAGAAAGCACACTGATGATTGCCAGGGGCTGGAAGGAGTGGGGATAGGGAGTGGCTGCTTAATGGGAATGGGGTTTTCTGTTGAGGTGATAAAAATGTTTTGGAATTGGATAGAGGTGGTGGTTGCTCCACAATGTGAATGTACTAAACGTCATTATATTTTATGTGTTAAAATGACTAATTTTAAGTTATGTAAATTTCACTTCAGTAAAAACAAAAATCCAAGAAAATAAAATCCGCATGACCTCAGAGAAACCCAGGTCTGCAAGTATGCCAAGTATTTCAAGTTCCTGAGTATCAGGTGTGCTGAGAAGGTGCTGTGACCTGGAAATGAGAATCCAAGGGCCAGGGCCTCTGGATGAGGGTTGGGGTTGGGAAACAGAGGTCAGAGGTAAGGACGTGGGGTCTCTCAAGGAGCTGTGTCTCTGAAACTGCAGGAATCCTGCTTTCTCTGATCCGTCTCCATATTTGCATATAGGAGGTTCTCCAAAATCATTTGAAGAGGAATGACTTGCATTGAACTGAATCATATCTAATCTCACCTAACTGAATGGAATCTAGAGGGAGGAGGCTGGTAATGGGGTACAAACTTTTCACTATCTTTCACAGTCAACTGACCTCTTTTGGAGGAGTGTCCAAAATAAAGTAAGGAGATATGGTCTTCACAAGAAAGATTTATTTCTAGAAAACGATCCAAGCAGCTGAAGCACTACCTTGGGGCCATAATGGAGTGGGAGAGGGAGGTGTAGAGAAGATATTTAAAAAAATATTTTATTAAAGGAACCAGATGGGGACAAGTAGTATTTTATTGAAGGAGAGTCTACCTTAAGGCCCGTCTGTCTTTTCACTTGTGCTGCAAAAAGTTTTAAACAAGGGACTGTACCCTATTCTTGCAATTCTGTAATAATTAATTAATGTTAAAAAGAGCTAATCTTTGGAGGAAACTTATTCGGCAAAATTTTAAGGTCAGTAAGAAGACTCCCTTTAAAAGGCTGAAAAACATGTGTTCATATACTGATTATCATTCTTGTTTTCTACATATTAATTAGGTGACTTTGAGCAACTCATGCCACTTCTCTGGGCTGAACAACCAGGACTCAGCCATTCCTACTTCACCATATTACAGATTAAGAATTCAGCCATCCAGGCAAGGTGCAGTGGCTCACGCCTATAATCCTAGCAGTTTGGGAGGTTCAAGC
>NW_012110019.1:0-1255 GCF_000951045.1 Mandrillus leucophaeus | reverse complement strand
TTTTTAGTAGAGACGGGGTTTCACCATGTTAGCCAGGATGGTCTCAATCTCCTGACCTCGTGATCTGCCTGCCTCAACCTCCCAAAGTGCTGGCATTACAGGCGTGAGCCACGGCACCCGGCCTTGTTTTGTTTTTTTAATATCAAGTGTTAAAGAGAATGTGAAACTAACAGGAACTTAAATATACAGCTGGTGGAAGTGTTAATTAGAACAATCACCTTGGAAGAGTTTGGCACTATTTACTAAAAATGAACATACTCAGAATTTATGATCCTGCAATTGCACTCCTAGGAATATGCCCAACAGAAATGCACACACCTACACACCAAAAAAGCACATACACTCTTAAGAAAATAGCAACATTACACTTGAGTCCAAATGGTAATAACCCAAATTGTTCAACAACAGTAAATTATTTATTTATAGAATGAAATAATATACAACAACAAAAATGAACAATGTCCATGTGAAGCAATACAGTTGAATCTCACAAACACAAATAGAATGTTGATTGAAATAAACCAGAAACAAAAGAATACATATAACATGAACCCATTCATATGAAATTCAAAAACAAGCAAACCTAAACTATGGGATTAAAAGCCTGGATCATGGTTACCTTTGGGAAGTAGGCAAAGTTGGTCATTGACAGGGGACACAGAGAGAGTTTCTAGGGGCTGGCACTGTTTTGTTTCTTGAGCTGGATGGTGATTACATGAGTGTTTCTTTACAATGACTGGCTGAGCTTTACACTTACATTTTGTGTACTTTGTGTACTTCTACTTATTTTTTAATAGTACAAACAGCTTTTATTGGTTACAACAGGAAGTAGAAGAAAGAAGAAGATACGACAGCTTCCACTCCTGGGACAGCATCCATAGACTCAGTAGCCACCCTTCAAAAGCTATTTTTTGTACTTTTCTAAATGTATAAAACATATCTATTTGACAATAAAAAGTTCTTTTGCAAAGTAACTGATCTTTAACCCAGCAATTTTACTTCCAGAAGTTTCACCTAAAGACACAAGTTGACAAATGCATAAAGATATAAAAGATATTTATTGCAGTGCCATTAATATGGTAAAAAAAAAATTAGAAATAACCTAAAGATACAATAATAGGATGTTGGTTTCAAAAATTAGAATATACCACACAATAGATAGGATACATTTATTGAAATTATTGCTGTAGATCTATATTTGTTCATGTAGAAGAATGTCATTTTTTAATTTTTTTCCAGCTTTATTGAGGTATAA
>NW_012110018.1:0-2418 GCF_000951045.1 Mandrillus leucophaeus | reverse complement strand
TTCCCTTCCTCCCTTCCTTCCCTCCTTTGGGAGCAGAGACTGTCTTTAACATCCCTACTCAGAGATATAAGATCCACTCTCCTGCTCAGCATCTTGCTACATTGTCTGTTAACCTCAATCTTGCCCATAAATTCTATCCAGTACTGCAGTCCCTTAAAGCAGGGTTGTGCTGTGATGTGGAGGAATCCTGGCACATTGCCCTTGGCCCACCCAAAGTCACAAAAATCATTCATCCACAGATTGTTAAGTAGCATGAGAGGTGGAGAGGTGGCTGCCAAGAATATTTATCGAGCACCCCTCTGACCATCCTCTCTACACGTCCTCTTACCAGCTGACGTGGTGGAGCAGTGTTCTGTTCTAGTCAGTGCTAACATCCTTAACTGATTTCGGAGGCCAAGTTGTTCTCCTATTTGGGGCCCAGGTCATGTCAACCTTTTTCAGTCACCCCTGAACCACCCTCAAGGATTATTGGGGAGTTTCTCTTCCTCTGATAATCTGTCCTATCTCCCAGCAAAGGGCCAGTTGTGGAGAAAAAGCCCCCAAGGGCCTGGTGCGGTGGCTCATGCCTATAATCCCAGCACTTTGGGAAGCCGAGGCAGGCAGATCACAAGGTCAGGAGATCAAGACCATCCTGGCCAACATGGTGAACCCCTGTCTCTACAAAAAATACAAAAATTAGCCAGGCATAGTGGTGGGTGCCTGTAGTCCCAGCTACTTGGGAGGCCGAGGGAGACCCTGTCTCACAAAAAAAAAAAAAAAAGAAAGAAAGAAAGAAAAAGAGAAGAAAGAGAGACCTGAGCTAGTGTTCTTAGCCCACTCACCATGGGATGCCCCGCACCACCTCCAGACAATGCAGAGAGTCCCCACCACCAAGAAGACCCTCCTCAGATGCAACCCTTTGACCTGGGACTGCTCAGCCTCCAAAACTGTAAGAAATACATTTTTTTCTTTATAAATTACCCAGTTTCAGGAATTCTGTTATAGGCAACAGAAAATGGACTACTAACCCTGATACTGCCCTGCACTAGTTAGTTTTTCAGTACCCCAGTGCAGAACTGCTGAGGCCAGAGTCTAGGAGAGCGCAATGAGGAAAGAGAGGCTGGCATGTATTCAAGAGGTCCTAGGGAAGTAGAATCACAGGAACTGGAAAAGGGAATGGGAGGGAGGAGAGGAAAGGGAGAATAAATAACTGCAAGATTTCTGGACCAGGCAGCTACATGCATGGTGGGGTGATGTGATCAAATAGAGACTATGCAGGCACAGGAGGAGGAAATTTTGGAGTAAGACAATGGTTTCCATTAGGGTCATGTTGAGTTCAAGTTACCCGTGAGAAAATTAAGTAGAAAAGTGTTGTATTCTGGAATCTCTAGGATCTAAGCTTGGAAGAGAGATAGCAGCTAGAGAATTACATGTGGGAGACATGAGCTTGGCTGGGGGAGACGAAACCAGGAGGAGTGAGAAGCGAAGCTAATAATGATATGCCAGGGGACACTGGCTCAGTCATGGAGGCAGAACCATTTTGGGTTACTGATTTCCTAGACCATGGACTAAGGAATTGATCCTCTATTAGCATCTGCAGGCCTGAATCAGATGTCTCTTCTTCAATAAGGTTAGGAAGTTCTTACTTCATAAAGTAGGTAAAACACGAAATTCATATACTATAATGAATAATCATAATGCTACCTTATATGACTCTAACTCACAGCCTTTGTCTCTAAGGTCTTCTAAACCTAAATATCCCTGACATGGAAGAATGTGCTGCTCAAAGACAAACACTTGATTCAGATGCACAAGCGGCAACTTCTGAGCCTAAGAAACCCATTAAATGGTCTTCTTCATGCATTTCTATTAACAGAAATCTTAAGTGCTTAGGGGATCTTTTATTTTTTACTTCTCACTTCCGTGCATTCATTTCTGAAGCCCTATGACATCATTAAATAAGTATCAGATGAGAAAATGCATCCCCTGGTTTACCACAGACAGAATATTCCATGTGTAATACTTAAGATAGCATTTTCCCATTGAACAGACCAAAGAATCCTCAACAGGCATACGCAGAAGCGGTCAAACGAGGGTTTTTCCCAGCACTCTTGGATGTTCTTTGAAAGGGCTAAAGTCAAAAGAATAGTAAAAATTTTCCCAAATGTTACAGACTGAGCAGTATCTCCCAAAACCTCAAATGTTAGCATGTGACCTTATTTGGAGTCAGGGTCTTTAAAGAGGTAATTAAGATAAAATGAGATCACTAGGGTGGGGTCTAATCCAATAAGACTGATGTTCTTTAAGAGGAGGAAATTTGAACCTGGCATGGTGCGGTGGCTCACGCCTGTAAACCCAGCACTTTGGGAGGCTGAGGCAGGTGGATCACGAGGTCAGGAGTTCGAGACCAGCCTGACCAACATTGTGACACACCATCTC
>NW_012110017.1:0-1866 GCF_000951045.1 Mandrillus leucophaeus | reverse complement strand
TCTCCACGTGTGGCCTACGTCTTAGTGACCATTCCAAGACTTGTGGGAAGAGCACAAGTCTAGGGTGCTTGGTTAGGAAGCAAAACTGGCCTGATTGCACTACTAGAGCCTCGTTCTCTGGCTCCTGGACACACACTTTTGCTACCGCTGAGGGCACTTATAGGTGACAGTCGAGTTGGGGACTGGCCCAAGGTCACAGCCTCTCTCTCCGGCAAAGTCAGTAAGCAGAGGTCCCCGAAAGAAGAGAACGAGATTGGCTTCTTGTAGCGAGGCCTTGTATACACACACATCACACACATACACACTCTTACATATTGTATATTAAATATTTTCTGTTTAACCCTTGGGGCCATCTTTATTGTACAAACAAGGAAACGAAGGTTTAAAGAACTACCTGGAGGTCACACTGCCAGTAAGGAGCAGCGCAAAAAAGCCAAGACTGTGCCTTCTGGCTCTAAACTTAATGCACTTTCCACCATTTCACGATTGACTTACAACTGTTTTTTGTTTTTTAAATTATGTTGTATTGTTTTTGAAAACCGAAAAGACTGGATATAATATTGAGAGATCTAAACATAGAATACAAATATAATTCAAGTAAGGATTATAGGCCAGTAGAAGGACGCCAGGGTTAGGGAATACTTTGGGAGCTAATCTGGTTGACCTCTCTTAATGGAGGCAGGACTTACCTAATCAACCCCCAGGCAGATGATAATTATGAGTGAAATGATCTCCACAAAGCAGACAGACCACATCCCTGTCGTGCCAGATCTCTGTCCACATAATCTAGGGATGGTAGGGCAGTGGAGATATAACTTTGGAAGAGAGTGACTCTAGTCTTCAAACTGATACTGAAGGAAACCTATTTATGCAAAAATAGAGTATGTAATAGAAGGCCGTAGACTGAAAAAGAGATACAGAAATTCAGAGAAGGGGAGATACTAGTCTCTGACTGAGGGAATCTGGAAAGACTTTGAAATAAAGAGGAGTCACTTGAGTTGGGCCTCAAAGAATAATTAGGATCTAGATATGTAGAGGGTCAGAGGGCATACTAAGAGGAAACTTAAAAGTATGGAGATAAGAAGATAGGAAATGACAGATAGATGGGGCTATAGGATAGGGTTTGTGGTTAAAGGTGGAGATGTGGTTGAATATTGTTTTAGGTAGTGGGATACAGTTGGATACTGAAGGTTTTAAATATAAATGAAGAATTTTAATATCAGTGCAGGGCTGTGGAAGAATGTTAGTCTGGGGAGTATGAGGAGAGCTTTCTTTTAATTTTTTTTTTTTTTTTTTTTGAGACAGGGTCTCACTCTGGTGCCCAGGCTGGAGTGCAGTGGTGCAATCACAGCTCACTGCAGCCTTGACCTCCGAGGCTCAAGCCATCCTCCCACTTCAGCCTCCTGACTCACTGGGACTATAGGCATGCACCACCATGCCCAGCTGATTTTCGTGTTTTTTTGTAGAGATGAGGTTTTGCTGTGTTACCCAGGCTGGTCTTGGACTCCTGAGCTCAAGTGATCTGCCTGTCTCGGCCTCCCAAAGGCTGGGATGACAGGCATGAGCCACCACACCCGACCCTTCTTTCTTTTTAAAGAAATAAAGCCAAACCTCTCAAATCTAGAAACTAGAAAACTAGAGAAATGTAATAAGGATGAGATTTAATTTCAGGGTTTAGTGGCATATAAAGAATATAATACAGTTAAATGAGCCTTATGGGGAGAAAGCCTAGTATGAGAGGCAGAAAATTCCTTTTCAGAAAACTCTGTTTCCCTAAGTCCCATGATAACACAGCTCTGTGAAAGAGAAACTTTATCCACTTTCTTTCCTGTATTTTCCAATTCTGTTTCTTTTTTTTTTTTTTTT
>NW_012110016.1:0-2186 GCF_000951045.1 Mandrillus leucophaeus | reverse complement strand
CTCTCAGGGGCATCTATTCTGCTCACACATCTTGCCCTGAGTGGTACTCTGCCATGCCCTGCCGCCCTTCACACCCAGCAAGGTTCTCCTTTCCTCTGCTAGCTTGGGCCTTCCTTCTTTTGTTCTTCAGTTTGTCTAGAGGAAGTCATTAAAACTGGCCCAAGACTAGGCACTTCCTTCTCTGTTCTTGCTCTCCCCTCTCCCCCCACTGCGTCTTGTTTTCTTCACTGATGGGGTTGCCCCAAGCCTTTTTCTTCCTCTTCGAGCTTGAAATTCAGGCTCTCTCCTCAGGTACTTCAGTGCAAAATCAGCTCCTGGAAGCTGTTGCTCTGGCTCATGATCAGCACCACAGCTTGCCTTTTTGCCTGCTGGTTTGTATTCTGCCATCATTGAACAATATTTGCTGGACAATTCTCCTTCCAATTAAATCTCTCCTGTCCCTCCCAGGCAACGGACAACTTAGCTTGAATCTCACTGCTAGTAGTTGGTGGGACCAGCAGTGTGGGCAAGGGTTTTCAGGCAGGAGTAGATCTGAGACTTCATCAAAAGCAACCAGGTTTGTTAAGAACAGAACACTGATCAGAATCTCAATGTGAGACAGAGTAGGGATCTTCTTAGGGTCTAGTAGTGTATCCATCACACCAGAAGTTCTCGAACTTCTCTTCAAAAGTGGAACTGAGATGGTGTTTTACTAAAATAAGATAGTAGTGATCTTCTAACTTACAGAGGGAGGAAAGAAAAGCAGAATTTTATCACTTTTATTTGTTTCACTAAATTTTCTAAACTTTGATGGTATCTTCTACTGTTTATCTGAAAAAAATTAATAATTCACATCAAAATACCAGAATTTACAAATATATCTTTAAATATTTGATGGCATCTTACTTTTTTGACTATTTTGCATGTATGCATATATAATTAAATGACAGTTTCTACTGGTAAAATTACTACTTCCTGCAATGGAATTTGTTATATCGATATGTAATTTCAAGATTTTCCCATCAGAACCATGACTACATTTCCTAAAGGGAATGGTGGCTGGGGGAGAGGCACCTAAGCCTTCTGCTTCCTCATTAGATCACTCAAATGCATGATCAGCCTTGGGCGGTTTGGAGCAGAGAACCTTCCCTGGCTGCCACGGGTGTGAAGCTTCCTCTGTGTTGCAAGGGAAGGATCTACCCGGGGTGGGAGGAGACACCCTGGAGGAGCCGATGTAGGGAGAGGAACCCAGAGCTGGCTCCCTGCAGACAGTGCCACTCCTCCTGCACTGTTACCCCTTCTGCTCCAAGTTTTGATTTACCTCGTGCTCGATGCCTTCTCTACCTTTTATTCCATGAGGTTTCCCCAGATGAGGATTTCATTCAGCTCCCACTCATTGAAATGCTGGGCTGTTCTCAAAAGAGGAAGAGGTGGCATGTCGCTGTGATGGGCCAGCACTCTGCGCCCTACAGTTTGAAATCTCCTACTCACGTTCCATGATGCCAACATCTCTGGCATAAAAGTGGAGACAGCAAATAACAGTTGCCTGGGCACACAGAGTGTTTTGATGTTTTGTGGGTAGACTTCTTTAGTGAGTTACAATGATATTGAAAACATTCACAAAATAACCACCTTTTCTTGCAGTCAATAGTGAAACGGCAAAGGCCTCTGGCAGATTTCAAGGCTGAGGTTTCCAGGTATGTTTCATTCACGTGCAAATCTGACCACACCTGCCATCTGTCACCAGGCAGGAAAGGAGCATGATGAAGTGGTACCCAGGAATGCTCCCCATTTAGGCCTCCATTACTAGGTTCCCCCTGTCTTGCAGAAATACCCAACTTGTTTGCAAACCTACTTGATAGCAAATTGTCTTTTCTTCCGGTGGTATGAAAAATGAGAAAGGTCACCCACTGATTTCAGTAGTGAAACTTCTGCTCATGGAAGGCCAGGCGTGTGGTGTGGTGGGCAGCAGGCAGACAAGCAGGAAGCCATGTGTCATAAAATTACTTGTCCTTCACGAAGCCGGAGGTGCGTGGTCACTTGCCTCGAGGGGCAGTGTACTCTCTGCCCAACTAACTCAGCAAGGTCTTCCTGAAAATCTGAAGCAAGGCCTGTAATGGATGCTGTCTCTCCTATAGGGCTAAGAGAGCAGCTTAATTTGGTTGGAGGAAGAAGAGAGCAAGGGTCTGAGAACAGAGCATGGCCAG
>NW_012110015.1:0-1246 GCF_000951045.1 Mandrillus leucophaeus | reverse complement strand
GTAATCCCAGCACTTTGGGAGGCCGAGACGGGCGGATCACGAGGTCAGGAGATCGAGACCATCCTGGCTAACCCAGTGAAACCCTGTCTCTACTAAAAAATACAAAGAAAACTAGCCGGGCGAGGTGGCGGGCGCCTGTAGTCCCAGCTATTCGGGAGGCTGAGGCAAGAGAATGGCAGAAACCCGGGAGGCGGAGCTTGCAGTGAGCCGAGATCCGGCCACTGCACTCCAGCCTGGGTGACAGAGCAAGACTCTTTGTCTCAAAAAAAAAAAAAAAAGAAGTTTATTTTTATTGTGTATAAGAATCACTGGCATCCTTTGTTTGACATTCTTTGAGTCATTCTTCTGAAAGTAAAACCAGTGTATTCATAGTAAGGCATTCTATCACTATTCCCATCTCCTGTACCACTGCTAGGAGTTTACTAGGTAACAAGCAGAGCCTGGGTACTCATATGTATATGTATATATAATTTAATGTTATTCTTACAATATGCTTAGAAAGTATTTTTAATATCCCCTTTTACTGAGGGATACTGAGGCTTGAGATTGAGTAACATCTCCAGGACACACAGCTCATTAATGCAAAACTGATTATAACTCAGATGTGTGAATTTTAATATCTGCACTCTTACCTGCAAGGCTATGCTGGTATATCACCTCCCTGTATACACAGTCTGTTCTGGGTTTTATTCCTGATTTTCTTTATACCAGCTAAGGCCAAGATTTCACTTAGTCTTTTTTGTTTTTTTTTTTCTGTTTTGTTTTTTTGTTGAGATGGAGTTTCACTCTTGTTGCCCAATGGTATGATCTCGGCTCACCACAACCTCCGCCTTCTGGGTTCAAGCAATTCTCCTGCCTCAGTCTCCCAAGTAGCTGGGATTACAGGCGTGCGCTGCCACGCCCGGCTAATTTTGTATTTTTAGTAGAGACAGGGTTTTTCCATGTTGGTTAGGCCAGTCCCAAACTCCCGATCTCAGGTGATCTGCCCACCTCGGCCTTCCAAAGCGTTGGGATTACAGGCGTGAGCCACTGCACCCTGCCACTTAGACTTTTAAAAAATATCCTTGGCTGGGCGCAGTGGCTCACGCCTGTAATCCCAGCACTTTGGGAGGCTGAGGCGGGCGAATCATGAGGTCAGGAGATTGAGACCAGCCTGGCCAACATGGTGAAACCCCGTCTCTACTAAAAATAAAAAAAAAAAAAGTTAGCTGGCCATGGTGGTGCCCATCTGTAGTTCTAGCTGCTG
>NW_012110014.1:0-1121 GCF_000951045.1 Mandrillus leucophaeus | reverse complement strand
TACTCAACAATAAAAAGGCACAAATTACCAAAATTTAAGAGCAACAACATGAATACATCTCAATATAGTTATGCTGAGTGAAAGTAAAATACTACATTTTGTATCATTCCATTTATAAATAATGCTAGAAAATGAAAACGAACATACAGTGACTAAAAGTTCATAAGTAGTTGCATGGAGAGAGGAGTTTAGCATGAGCAGATAAAAAATAATCCCAAAGGATCAATCTATTTATATACATGGTATATATAAACACACATATATTTCAAAATATATCAAACAATACACTTTAAATATCTATGTTAACTATATATTAGAAATATGGCAATACATCTCTTTGAAAATAAGAAAGATTATCCTGGCTTCACAAAATGATGTGTTCCCTCTTCTATTTTCTGAAATTGCTTGCATAAGATTAGTATTATTTCCCCATTAAATGTTTGATGGAATTCACAACTGGAAACATCTCAGTTTGATGTTTCAGTTGTGGAAGGGCTTCTTAATGCAAACAAAATTGAATGTGTACAATAGAAATACGGTCATTCATATTATTCGTTTTGAGTCAGTTTTGGTAAGGAATTTGTCATTTCATCAAAATTATCAAAGCTACTATTATCAAACACATATGTAATGCTACTATGCACCTGTCTAAATGGTCTAAAATTTAACAAACTGGCCAATCCAAGTGTTGTCAAAGTTGTGGAGGAACTGGAAGTCTCACACAATGCTGCTTGGAATGTCAGAGAATAAAATCACTTTGGAAAACAGTGTGAAATTTCTTTAAAACTTAAACACCTAACATATGAGGTTTCAAAAGGTTTTTCATAATATACTGATTAGTATTTTAATATTTTAAGATTTGAAATGATATCTACTCTGTGTTTTGTTTCTTTTTTTCTTGGCTGTCTCCCTAGAGGTTCATTGTTCATCAGCTTTGTTAATTTTTTTTTAATAAAAACTTTCCTTTTGAATTGTTTCTATTGTTTATATATTTTTGCTTTCTTATATCTATTCTTGCTTTAGAAATTCCTGCCCTCTATTTTCTTTTGTTTATTCTTTTTCTAGCTTTTTAGGGTAGAATATTAGATAATTTAATTAAAATTTTTTCTAGCATATGAATT
>NW_012110013.1:0-1512 GCF_000951045.1 Mandrillus leucophaeus | reverse complement strand
GAAATCAACAGTAGCAGTTAGTTAGGAAATGGGGTGTTGTGGGGTGCTACAGTGACTGGAATAAGAAGGAGTTCCATTGATTCCAAGTAAGAGGCCCTGCACAAATGGAGATTCTGATGTATGGAGCTCTCCACCTGTATCTATTTGAAAACAAAAGCCACCCTATTTTGTCTAAAATAATTTGAAGAATTTTTGGATGGCCACATGACAAAGATACCACTTCAGTAAATAATATAAAAAATATATGGTGTGAACCCAGGAGGTGGAGCTTGCAGTGAGCTGAGATCGTGCCACTGAACTCCAGCCTGGGTGACAGGGCAAGACTCTGTCTCAAAAAAACAAACAAACAAACAAACAACAAAATATATATATATATACACACACACACACACATACACACACACACGCAACAGGATACATATTCTGTGAACCACTATTCATTTCTGTATACCAGACTGGATTTTTAAAAGCATTTGAAGCATTCACTATTTTTCACATTAATATCAAAGCAGTAAAATAATCCAGAAACAAAAAAATGATAAGTAGCTTAATGATTCTACTTAAAATTAATGCAACTAATGTATTTCTCTTATTCCCTAGTGTACTATTGTTGCAGAGTAGTTGCTGTCTTTGGAGTGAAAGTTTAAAACGATAATATAACTTTCTGAAAATTGCAGCTATTGTACAAAAACGTGATTGTAAATCGTATGTGTCTTATGCCATTTTTCTTAAAAGAATTAGATATTTAAAAGATCATATAATCTGTTAAAACCATTAATTGGCATTTTAAGAGTCACTTCAAGAATGTGCTTTAATTTAAAATAAAGGAAAACTAAGCTTGAATTCATTTTCATCTTTTTTTTAACTACATTGAAAATTTTAACATTTCGATTCTAGTTTTGTCCATGAATGTTAATAATTCAGTCATTCAGCAGATAATTGAGGGCCCACCCTGTCAGGCACTGTTCTAAGTGCTGCTGGTGCCCAACAAAATAGACACAAAATGCTGGCTTCACAGAGCTCACATTCCATTTGTGTACATTTCTATGGGATGGGCACTGTGTACTTTCTGTGCATGCTTGAGCAATTTTAATTCTTCTGTCAGCCCAAAGAAGAAGGCACTATTACTGTCCCAGTTTAACAATGAGGAAGCTGAGGCTTGGTGAGGTTCGCAGTTTCCAGCTTATCTCCATCTGTGTGATGTTGGTTTCATGACCACTGTGCAGTCACTTGCTTTAGAGTGCTTTGAACCATTGAGTTAGCTTCACTGAGAATTATTGTGGAACCACTTACACTGCTGTTAGGAAGTATGCTTCAAAATGGTAGTATACTCATGGAAGCAGCCTCAGAGGAAAGCCATTAAGATGGTGGGGGTGCCAATTGTGTCATCTGAGGGCAATTGTAAGATTTTATTGAGCTAAGATCAATGGGTACAGGGTTTGGGAGGCAGGATTCAGGTCAATATAAGGAAGAACTGTCTAACCTGTCCACAGAAGGGATGGATTGCCTAAT
>NW_012110012.1:0-1984 GCF_000951045.1 Mandrillus leucophaeus | reverse complement strand
CTTCAAATTCACTGATTCTCTCATGCCTGCTCAAATCTACTAGTGAACCTCTCTAGGTTAATTATTTATTTCAGTTATCATGCTTTTCAGGCTCAGAATGTCTACTTTGTTCATTTCTTTATAATATCTATTGCTTTGTTGCTATTCTCTATTTTTTCATCTACAATTCTCCTGGTTTCCTTTGTCCACGATTTACTTTAGCTCTTTGAGCATATTTTAGACAGTTAATTTCTTTGTTTAATGAATCCAGTGTTAGGGTTTTATCTGTCTGTTTTTTTCTTTTTTGTGTGTGACAGGTCATACTTTCCTCCTTTGTATGCCCTTGATGTTTGTTGTTGATGTTGAAAACTTGACACTGTGGATATTATAATATTGTAACTATGATAATCAGATCCTTCCCCCTCCCGGCAGTTTGCTGATGGTGCTAGTAAAGAACTGTATTCTGTTTTTTATTTTTATTTTTGCAATCTATTTTTTTGTGAAGACTGCATTCTTTATTGTATATAGTCTTGCAATCTGTTTCATTATTTCCTCATTTGACCTGTGTGACCTGACGGAGATTTCCTTATATGCCTGGAGCCAAAACAAAACAAAACAGAAAACAACAACAAAAAAAGATTTTAGTCTTTTCCTATTGGCCCTGAGCTGGTACAATACTTTATTGTTTAGACAGGCCACCTATAAGTCAGCCTGAGCTTTCATGAAGCTCCATGCCCAAAGATACCCAGAGTCGCAAGTCTAGGGCACTGTCAGTTCTTTTTATGAGAATGCATTTATCTTTGGGCATAGATTTTACACTCCAGATTACTCATTATGTGCAGTGCCCTTACTTCCTCAAGAGTCTACCTCAGTAGCCACCTCATTCCCAGACCTTTAGGCCCATCTGGTATCTGCTCCATCCTCCATCACTTGTCTTAGGTGGCTATGGGTAGCACTCCAAACACTTTCATGAAATGATACCTGAAAGGCCACTCCAGCAGGAGATGAAACAATGGTCAGCCTCTGTGCTGGTCTCTCAGGGAACTGCCACGTAAGTCAAAACCTACAACTACAATTTATTTTCAGAACAAGGTCTATATTCTCCCACCTACCACCCAGGCAGTGGCACCAGCAAGTCACATCATAAATTCATGTTGTGTTTCCCAGGGCCACTGCTGACCTAGGGAATCAAGAATTGTAGGTAGGTCAGAAAAAAGCCACATTTTTTTCTTACTAAAATTCAGCTTTCTCTTTTTTCTCTGATTCTCTTTGATTCTTATTAGTGTTGAATTAGATTGCAGAGTTTTAGTAAAAGTTGATTCTGCCAGTTTTTCTAAGATTAATGGTGGCTTCAGTGGAGGAACCAATTCTTGGAGCTCCCTACTTAACTAGTCCTATCATGTAACCACACTCCTAATCTTTTAAAATGAAGAGCAGTAGAAATGAACAAAGGTAACATAAAATTTATTAGATTTCTCATTTTTGATTTCTCTAAAGTCTTACTACTTAAAGCAAAAATAATACTGGATTTTGTGTCTCAAGCACATGTAAAATTATCGTGTACAAAAATAGTACACAGGTCAGAGGGAGGATTGGAGATATGTATAGATATATATAGAGAGATATATACACACACAGCACATTCTTACAATATGTAATTTTAATTTTATTTTTCCCTTTATTCTTATCATTGTATATGTAATGTTTTTGCAACACATTTTTTGCCACTTCCTATGTGTTGAAGGACATGAACCAATCACAATATTTGTAATGACTTCATGATAATCTCTCTGTGTGTCAGTGAAAATGTATTCACAGATAAAAGGCTCCCGGCTAACTAATTTAAGCAGAGAAGGACTTTGCACAAGGTATTAAATTGCTTAATCCATGACAGGACTGAGACAGCTGGATTTAATATCTAGAAATGACACCCAAAGACAGCCTGCACCACTAAAAGCCTAGGAGAGTTGCTTGTCTGGACTTAGCATTAGGCCACTTGTATTAG
>NW_012110011.1:0-1979 GCF_000951045.1 Mandrillus leucophaeus | reverse complement strand
TGGCTAATATTTGTATTTTTTGGTAGAGATGGGGTTTCACCATATTGGCCAGGCTGGTCTCGATCACCTGACCTCAGATGATCCGCCCATCTCGGCTTCCCAAAGTGCTGGGATTACAGGCGTGAGCCACTGTGCCCAGCCTTATCTTTAATTTTTAAGTTCGGGGTGCATGTGCAGGTTTGTTATGTAGATAAACTTACGTCACAGGGGTTTGTTTTACAGACCATTTCATCACCCAGGTATGAAGCCTAGTACCCATTATTTATTTCTCCTGCTCCTCTCCCTTCTCCCACCCTCAACCCTCTGGTAGGCTTCAGTGTGTGCTGTTCTCTATGTGTTCCTGTGTTCTCATCACTTAGTTCCCACTGATAAGCATGTTCTCAAAATTAAATGAGATAGTAAAACAAAGCATTAAGGACAGTGTCTGGAATATATTAAGTAATCGATAAGCACTAAGCACTATTGTTTTCATGTACTAGAGTATCTGAGACATAGTTTGCACTAGATAAATAGTAGCTATTATCAGGAGACACAACAAGCAACAGGAAACTTCAATCTTAGCAATCTTGGGAGACATGCTTTCTCTTGAGACTTTAATTGGCTCCACTCTGGGCCCCTAGGCATGGATTGAGGGCAGCTGTTCTTAAACTTGAATGTGCATCATCATGATCGTGACCCAAAGGCTTGTAAAAACAAATTTCTGGGTTTAGTAGGTTTAGGATAGGAGCCTGATAACACATTTGTCAAGAGTCCCTGGAAATCCTGGTGCCGTTTTTCTGGGAACACTTTTTTTTTTTTTTTTTTTTTTTTGAGACCAAGTCTCACTCTATTGCCCAGGCTGGAGTGCAGTGGCGCGATCTCGGCTCACTGCAACCTCCACCTCCCAGGTTCAAGCAATTCTCCTGCCTCAGCCTCCCGAGTAACTGGGACTACAGGCAGATGCCACCACACCCAGCTAATTTTTGTATTTTTAGTAGAGATGGGGTTTCACTATGTTGGCCATGGCTGGTCTGGAACTCCTGACCTTAGACGATCCACCCACCTTGGCTTCCCAAAGTGCCGGGATTACAGGTGTGAGCACCACACCTGGCCTAATGGGAGAATTTTCATTAGTGATTAAATCTGCTTATTCATTACTGGTCCTTTCAGGTTTTTGTTTTTTTTTTTTTTTGAGATGCAGTCTCCCTCTTTCGCCAGGCTGGAGTGCAGTGACGTGATCTTGGCTCACTGCAACCTCCACCTCCCAGGTTCAAGCAATTCTCCTGCCTCAGCTTCCCGACTAACTGGGACTACAGGCACATGCCACCACACCCAGCTAATATTTGTATTTTTAGTAGAGATGGAGTTTCACCATGTTGGCCAGGATGGTGTCGATCTCTTGACCTCATGATCTGCCCGCCTCAGCCTTTTAAAGTGCTGGGATTATAGGCACGAGCCACCGTGCCTGGCTAAATTTAATACAGTTTTCATGTAATACAGATATTTGACTTTTTATTTTTTTCAACAGTTTAAAAATGTAAAAACCATTTCTAGCTCATGGGCAGCACAGAAAGAAATGCTATTTAGATGTGGCCCATGGGTCATAGTTTGCTGATTTCTGACCAAAAGAAAGCAGTGTACTCGAAGCATTATCTCTGCTTTCAAAACAATAGTATGGGTACTTTAGGGAAACTTTAGACAGGAATGTTTTTCTCTTTCCTGCAGTCATTAAATGGTTAAACAACCCCCTGGGCTACTGGGGGGAAAAGACGGTAAGGGAATGTGAGACGTTTAAAAATATGAAGGAATCTGTATCTTTCCTCAATGGGGCATTTTTTTTTTCTATCTAGATACTCACTAGACAATGGCCAACAAAAGATGTTGACGTGCCTTTTTGTAGCACTTTGTCTTTATACATTTAAATGCCAAATATGCATCTCCTTAGGCCAAGTAATTTTATTTCTATACATTTTTCTCACAGATGTAAGCAAAAATATTTC
>NW_012110010.1:0-1443 GCF_000951045.1 Mandrillus leucophaeus | reverse complement strand
CATGCTGGAGTGGAGTGGTATGATCTTGGCTCACTCCAGCCTTGACCTCCTGAGCTCAAGTGATCCTCCCACCTCAGCTTCCTGAGTAGTTGAGCCTACTGGTGTGCACCACCATGACTGGCTACATTTTGTATTTTTAGCAGAGACAGAAGTCTCACTATGTTGCCCAGGCTGGTCTCGAACTCCTAAGCTCAAGTGTTCTGCCCTGTTTCAACCTCCCAGAGTGCTGGGATTACAGGTGTGCGCCACCACGCCTGACCCCGAATTGATGTTTATGATTGATGTAAGGTAAGGGTCCACTTTCATTTTTTCCATAGATAACCAAATCTTCCAGTACTGTTTGCTCTTTTCCCCATGTATATGTCATCTATCAGGTCTCCATTTATCCATAGGTCAATTTCTAGTCTCTCTATTCTGCCAACTGTCTATCCCTATGCCCACGCCACATTGTCTTAGTTACTATAGCTTTATAATTAGGGTGACCTTGCTTCAAGTTTACTGTGGGCCAGTCACCATCTATTTTAGCATTTGTCTCCTTTGTCTTTTTTCTTTTTTCTTTTTCTTTTTTTTTTTTCTGAGATGGAGTCTCGCTCTGTCGCCAGGCTGGAGTGCAGTGGTGCAATCTCGGCTCACTGCAACCTCCACTTCCCGGGTTCAAGCAATTCTCCTGCCTCAGCCTCCCGAGTAGCTGGGACTAGAGGTGTGTGCCACTACACCCAGCTAATTTTTGTATTTTTAGTAGAGACGGGGTTTCACCATGTTGGCCAGGATGGTCTCCATCTCTTGACCTCTAATGATCCACCTGCTTCGACTTCCCAAAATGCTGAGATTACAGGCGTGAGCCACCGTGCCTGGCCATTTGTCCTTTTTTAGCCACATATTCATAGTTGCATTATAATATGCATTTATAGTTGCATTATAATATGCTGGAATGAGTTTGGTAAACCTTTACTTTGTGCTTCAGTTCCTACCCTGTCTCTAGTGTATAAGACACGTGTGCAGCAAACACAGTTCTCATTGTGACACAAGGTTAAAACTGGAATGTCACTAGTAATGATCAGTACTTTTCCCCCCAACTCTTCCCAGAGGCTAGATAACTATTAAGTCTCTTTTGAGGGCAGCCTGCTGGGCACTTATCAGTAAAATAAGGCAAGGAAGGTGAACTCTTTACAATCTTGAGTAGTGGTGGGAGAAGTGTTAAATGTGGTTGCCCCGATGACTATTTGATATACAAGACAGTAGGACCAGGCCAGCCAGGCAACAGAGTCAGTGGGAAACATGAGAAATTCTAGATTCGATGATATAAACTATGTGTAGGAAATAAAGACTGAACAGTTCTGCAATAAAGAATATAGGAGGTACATGGACACTCTTGTTACAGTGGTTTTGGTATTTATTGTATGGTAAAAATCTGATTTTTTTTTTTTTTTTTTTTTTTTTTTT
>NW_012110009.1:0-1359 GCF_000951045.1 Mandrillus leucophaeus | reverse complement strand
TTGCCCAGGTTGGAGTGCAGGCTAATTTTTATATTTTCAGTAGAGATGGGGTTTTACCATGTTGGCCAGGCTGGTCTCAAACTCCTGACCTCGAGTGATCTGCCCACCTTGACCTCCCATAGTGCTGGGGTTACAGGCATGAGCCACCATGCCTGACTTAATAGACTAGCTTTAAAAAAACCTAAAACCCGGCCGGGCGCGGTGGCTCACGCCTGTAATCCCAGCACTTTGGAAGGCCGAGGTGGGCGGATCACAAGGTCAGGAGATCGAAACCATGGTGAAACCCCGTCTCTACTAAAAAAAAATACAAAAAATGAGCTGGGCGCAGTGGCGGGCGCCTGTAGTCCCAGCTACTTGGGAGGCTGAGGCAGGAAGGCTGAGGCCAGAGAATGGCGTGAACCCGGGAGGCGGAGCTTGCAGTGAGCCGAGATTGCGCCACTGCACTCCAGCCTGGGCGACAGAGCAAGACTCCGTCTCAAAAAAACAAAAAAAAAACAAAAAAAAAACCTAAAACCCAGTCTTGACTGGATTAAATTGATCTTCCTGACAGAAAAAAATGAAATTCTCTCTTGGAGAACTATAAGACGAACCAGAGCCTTATAAGTTTTCATACACAGTGTCTAGCATCCAGTCAAAACTTAACAGGCATAGAAGAATAACAAAAAATAAGAGGAGAAACAGACAACAGAAGCAGACCCATAAATAATACAAGCGTCTTAGTCTGTGCTGCTATAACAAAATACTGTAAACTGGGTAGCTTATAAGCAATGCAAATTTAGTATCTTTAGTAAAAAGGCTATAATTAGCTCTAAAGCAAGCTGAGAAATGTAATCTATACCTGGATGACCATGTGCCCAGTTAAAATTCTGTTATGGAAGAAGAGGTAAAAAGTTTTAAGAGATTGATTAATAGTTTGCCACAAATCTTTTTAAATTAAAATGACTAACTTTCTATTATGTGTATTTTGATATGCAGTTTTGTCATTTGGTCTTAAAGTCATCTACCTTGCCAAAGACACATTATTTCTTATAATTATTAAATAGATTATTTTGAATTGTCTATGTAGATTATCATAATCATCTATAAATAATGTCAATTTTGTTTCCTCCTTTCCAAATTCTATGCCTTTCTTTCTTTTACTAAGCTGGCTAGAACCACAAATACAACACTGAGTAGAAGTGAATAGTAGCCATCTTTGGCTTGTTTCTAATTTTAAAGAAAATCCCTTTAATGTTTGTTCATCAAGAATGATGCTTGCCGCCACGTGTGGTGGCTCACGCCTGTAATCCCAGCACTTTGGGAGGCTGAGGCGGGTGGATCACGAGGTCAGGAGAAGGAGACCATCCTGGCTAACACAGT
>NW_012110008.1:664708-680490 GCF_000951045.1 Mandrillus leucophaeus | reverse complement strand
TGACCTTGCCTCAGAACTTACAAAATCTCTGGTATGTGCAAAACAAAATCTCTGGTACGTGCAGAAAACCAGGTACTCACAGAACTTACGAAATCTCTGGTATGTGCAAAGATTAGAGAGTAGAACAAGGGTGTAGCAGGTGGGGGGCAGGTACACATCTATCTTTGTGTCCTTTCAATAGTTGTCACCTTGCTCATAGCTGCTCCTGTGCTGTCCTCCTGATTAAATTATGCACACTGTTGGTACTGCGCATGTTGAGTTTGACTGGCATTTAAAATATCTCCAAAAACATAGAATATCTATTGTGTATAAAGATAGAAACAAAGCCTAGGATGTAAATTTGATTTGTAAGCAAATTACTTCAGAGAAATAATGGAAGCAATTTTATATTTTCTTGCAAAGCAACATAAAAAAGGAAGAAGAAAATAACCACCAGCAAATGATGGTTTATGTTAAGTAGTTACTAAGTTCTGTGCAAAATGATTGTCTAGACAATGCAGATGAAAGTAGGAAAAATTGTTGTGTTCCTTAGAATGGATGAAAAATGCCAAAACAAGAAGAGACCAGTACAAGACTATTCACAATACTATTACAAAAACACTGAGGCATGGTTTTATTGGCAGTGCTTTTTTCTTTATAGTTAGTAAATAATATCTTTTTTTTTTTTTTTTTAGACAGAGTCTCGATCTGTTGCTCAGGTTGGAGTACAGTGGTGCGATCTCAGCTCACTGTAACCTCCGCCTCCCGGGTTCAAGTGATTCTCCTGCCTCAGCCTCCCAAGTAGCTGGAATTACAGGCACCCACCACCACACCCAGCTAATTTTTGTATTTTTAGTAGAGACAGGGTTTCACCATGTTGGCCAGGCTGGTCTCAAACTCCTGACCTCAAATGATCCACCCACCTTGGCCTCTCAAAGTGTTGAGATTACAGGTGTGAGCCACTGCACCCAGCCAAATAATATATTTGATAAAATATAATTTGTTTTAAATAAACAATATCTGCCAATTCCTCTGAAATACAAATGATTAGATAGAAAATAAAACAGGGAATATTTGGAGGAAGCATGGCATATAAAAGAAAATACTAAGCACTGCACAACCATGAGGCACATAGAACTGATATGTTGAGAGGTGAGTAATGTATGTATTAGCATTATCCTGATTTTTCAGTGAAAACTTTTGTGGCGGACAAGTGAGGTGAATTGCTTCAATCAGCTATTAAGTGGCAGATTAGGCACTTGAACCTAGGTCTTTGGACCCTTTGTTTTTTTTTGAGAAGTAATTCCAGAGATATTGTGGAGGAGTTTATGGTTGGGATCACAGCTTACTCGTGTTTTACTGGGAGAGAAGAGAAAACAAGAGAATTCCAAGAGGTCAATAATGAGTTTACCATTTAAAAGAGAAAGGGAGGATTTATTGACTTGAGATACTTGAGTGAAACTCCTGGGGAGACAAAAAAGGGTGATTTATGACTCTGTGCTCTGTATTTCAAAGATTCTGACAGTAACAGCGTATATGAAAGGGTGAAAGAATGCATGCTCAGTAAATGTTAAAAAAAAAAAAAAACACCACCACAGTACTCTACTCTTACACTTGATTGATATTTTTGCTGGGATTTTATTTCTACTTTGGAAATCCTTTTAGCATTTTGAAGATGTTCCTCCAATGTTTCTTCCTAGAGTCAGTGTTGGTTCTGAGAAAACTGATGTCATTGTGATTCCTGATCTTTTGTGTGTGACCCGTATGTCTGCTTACTCCTGCATTCTAATCTGGTCTTCTTCCTCGCCTCATATTTTGAAATTTCACAGTGATACGCCCAGTGATTGGCTTAATTTCATTCATTGTGCTGGCATGCAGTGGAGCTTTTCAAATCTGCAAAGTTATGTCCTTTCATTTTGGAAATTTTTCTTGAGTTATTTCCTTAATTCTGCTTTGCTGATTGGAGTAGTCAGTTTTCAGTTCTCTGATTTGACCTACCCGGAACATGTGACACATTGATTTTTCTCTCCTTAAACCACTTACTTCACTTAGTTTCCAAGTCAATGCTCTTTAGATTCTCTTGTTATTTTATTTTTTATTTATTTTTATTTTAGTATTTTATTTTTGAGGCAGAGTTTCTCTCTGTCACCTGGCTGGAGTGCAGTGGCGCGATCTTGGCTCACCGCAACCGCTGCCTCCCAGGTTCAAACCATTCTCCTGCCTCAGCCTCCCGAGTAGCTGGGATTCCAGGCATGCACCACCACGCCCGGCCTATTTTATTCACTTTCTACAGGATTTTATCCAGTCTCAGGGCTTAAATACTATATGTATATCCCCTGATGACTCTTAAATTTGTACTCTGAGACCTGTCTTTTATCTCCAGACTCATATACCTAACTCCCAGCTTGGCTCATCTATTTGGATATATAATACGAATATCAAACTTAAAATACCCAGTACAGAACTCCTAATTCCCCCTTTTCTGTGAACCTGTGTATTCTGTCATTTCCCCCATCTCAAAGAAGTGGAAACTCCATTTTTCATTTGCTCAGCTCAAAAACCTTGAATTGGAGTCCCCCTTGGCTGATTTTATTAAATCCACTGCTAAATTATGGTGGCTCTACTTTCATGTTTTATGACCATTATTCACCTCCTCCACTGTCACCTTGGTCCATGTGTCTCCTGAATAATTGCAGTCATCCTCCAACAAGTTTTTATGCTTCCAGCCTTACCACTGTGCTATTTAGTAGCTTATTGCCTCTCAGCTGCAAAACCACTTCCATGTACCCTGGTTTGTGTTGCTGAAACCGTGATTTTACAAATCATGTTTCCGCCTTGCCAGCTAGTTTCCAACTGGGGGCGCTAGAGGGACACTATGGGAGGCTGAAAGGGGAAAGGGATTTATTCCTTCCTGCTGGTGTCCTGTGGGTCTCCTGTCTCCTTGTGGTTCCTATGAGAATAACCCTAGCAACCATTCCTTTCCATAGCAGTGGCTAAATTCAATTGGCAGTATTTCTCAGCACTTTAAAGCTGGTCAACACACATGTAAGAGATTCTTATTCTTGTCTTTCAAACTTTGACATTTGTAAAACCACAACAACCCAGTCTAAGAATAAACCTAATACTTTGGGAGGCCGAGGCAGGCGGATCATGAGGCCAGGAGATTGAGACCATCCTGGCTAACATGGTGAAACCCCACCTCTAATAAAATATACAAAAAATTCGACGGGCGTGGTGGCAGGTGCCTGTAGTCCCAGCTACTCGAGAGACTGAGGCAGGAGAATGGCATGAACCTGGGAGGCGGAGCTTGCAGTGAGCTGAGATCCTACAACTGCACTCTAGCCTGGGTGACAGCGCAAGACTCCATCTCAAAAAAAAAAAAAAAAAAAAATAGAATAAAGCTTATTGCATTAGCGCAAAGTAGAAGATTTAGTTTATCCTTGGCCATCCCAAACTCTTATGCTTCTTTATTCTAGCCAAGTATTTTCTTCCCACATGGGCTGGTTTTTCTGCTTTAAATGATCATTTCATCTTGCAGTTGTCTCCTGTGGTACTCTTCAGCTCAGGAAAAAAGCTTATTCTAATTAATTTGACAAAATTATTCGTCTCTTACTTGTTTTGGAGTGAAGATGTTAGTGATAGGGTGGTGATCGTGGAACAACTGGAATGTCAAGTCAGGATTTCCAGCAGGGCACGGGTCTTTGGAAAATCACATGCAACATTATTCGTTTAATTCATTTGGAAATTCATTAAATTTTCTAAATATTAGTATTTAAATATATAATCTTATGTACATATTATTATGTCTATTACATATTTATATATAATTAAGTATAATTATATCTACAAAGTATATAATTATATATTTAAATACCCATACTCACCTATTTTCACAACTCAACTTACAAAACATCAAGTTCACCAACATATTTTTAATTGTTTGGAAAATGCGGAGATGTGATTCTTAGAAGAGGCCATACCTTCCCTGGGAAGTGGATCAGAATCGGCAGAGGCGTGGCCCAAGAGATCTTAATGTTTATTAAAGACAAATGTGGGTTAAAAACAACAGTCTGGGGAATGCTGCTTTCCATTACCCCCTCCCCAGTTGTGGTATCCTTGCTCCCAGCCCCAGTGAGGTGGTGTTCCTTGGTTCCAAGAGCCCTGTCCCCTAGCAAGGCCCTGTGGTTCAGATCTTCTAAACTCAATGTCTAGTCTCTACTCTATTCAACATGATAGTGAGTCATTTGATAAACATATCTTTGTTGAACTGTTAGTAGTTTATAAAGGGTAATGTTTTACTTCTCTCTGTGGTTTTACATTTTAACTGGAGCCACCTCAAGGAAACAGAATGCTTTTAAAAAATGGAATAATTCTTTAACTGGAGAAACTGCAGACACTTTGACTGTCTTGGGAGTGGGGGCTGGGCAGGGGATTTTAGGCAGGGGATTGGAAAGCAATCCTTCATGTTCTTTACATCATTCCATTTATACAGCTAGTTATTCCTAGGGCTGACCTCGCTACTGCAAGATTAATGATGGCTTTTGGAGAACTAATGGGAAACAGACTCTACTCTTTTGTATTGCAAAGCCCCAGAGAGGGCAGGATTCAGAGAGTTTATAGCTGTCCTCTAAGACTAGAGGCTCTTAGAAGGTTGCCTTTTTCATGGTTTACATCTCACAGCAACAAATTCTGTGAAAAAAGAGATTTCATTTCTCAAATATATGCTAGATCATAACATGTGCCTGATGTCGCTAAAACCCCAGAAGGCAATGGTTTCATAACACAGATTCTCATTAGACGGAAAAGTTTTCTGATTTTTGTGTAAGAGCATTATTTTGTAAGAGCTTGACATTATTTGTTTGAAGAGTTGTTAAATAAATATTTTGAAACAGAGATTTAAAGTCCTGGACGAGTGAAACTAGTGGTTACCGGTACTTACATTACTTCATCTCTGCCGCACTTAACACATGTTTCTGCATTCTTGATATTCTTTTCACCCTATGTCCCAATACGGCTCTCTTTACTGTTTCTTGTTAGCTTCCTTTGTTGGTTTTCCCTTCATCTGCTACCTTAATGTTGGTGTTCCCTAGTGTTAAACTACCACTAGTTCAGACCTGTCCCAGGCCCTGATTCTCTTCTGTGCTTCAGACAGCTATGTGTCTACTGGCCGACTCCACTTAGAAATCCTCAGGTACCTCATGTTTCATATGTCCTTAAGGTGAATAATTTTTCTCCCATCTAACTGTCCTTGCTCCTGTAGTCCTCATCACAGTTATTGGCACCATCTGTCAAGCCAAGCCACCATGGTGAATAACTTTGAAGTTATTCTTTTTTTTTTTTTTTTTTGAAACCCTGTCTTGCTCTGTCTCTCAGACTGGAGTGCAGTGGTGCCATCACAGCTCACTGTAGACTTGACTGCCTGGACTCAAGCAATCCTCCCACTTCAGCCTCTCAAGTAGCTGAGAAAACAGGAGCATGCCACCATGTCCAGCTGATTTTTAAATTTTTCTAGAGACAAGTTCTCCCTATGTTGCCCATTGTGGTCTCAAATCCCTGGCCTGGAGCAATCCTCCCACCTCAGCCTCCCAAAGTATTGAGATTACAGGCATGAGCCACCATGCTGAGCCCTTGAAGTCATTCTTGTACATCCTCGCTGTCATCATCCCTATATTAATCTACAAAACACTGTTAATATCACTTTTACATCATCCATGAACTCTGTTACTGTCTCAGTATTTCCACTGCCATTGTCTTTGTTCAGGCAATTCTAATCCCTTGCTGAAAATAGTGTCCTAAGATCTTCCTTCAACACCCCTCCCCATTGTTTTCACAGTATAGATTTGTCTTTTAAAATCCAGAGTCAATATTCTTCACTGGCTCCCCATTACTTTTTTTTTTTTTTTGGAGATGGAGTCTTGCTCTGTGGCCCAGGCTGGAGTGCAGTGGTGCGATCTTGGCTTACTGCAGCCTCCGCCTCCTGGGTTCAAGCTGCCTCAGCCTCTCGAGTAGCTGGAATTACAAACGCCCACCACCACGCCCAGCTGATTTTTGTATTTTTAGATAAGACAGGGTTTCACCATGTTGGCCAGGCTGGTCTTGAACTCCTGACCTCATTATCCACCTGCCTTGGCCTCCCAAAGTGCCAGGATTACAGGCGTGAGCCACCGCGCCCAGTCCCCATTACTTTTTAAATGGAATCTCGGGTCATCATCCCTACCACTGTCTCCTACTTTCCTCAGATACCGGTATTGCTTATCACTCTCCAGGGACCACACTCACCAGTAGCTCTGCACACATGCAATGTCCTCTGCCTAGACAGTCTTTCTTTGTATTGTCCCTTAGAAGGATTAGCTCTCCAATGGCAATGCTCTGTCTCTTTTTATCTTTTTATTCTCAGTATCTAGCAGAGTGTTTAACACAGTGAGTCATTAGCAAGTATCTGGGTTAGTATGTGCCATTCTGGTGAAATGTTATATTCCAACTTTTAAATTAAATTATCATAAATAAACACATAGACAAAAAAAATCTACAAGAGAACTGAAAAATAGGGACAAGAGAAAAATAAAATGCTAGAATCTGCAGGGAATTTCCACTAACTGCAGCAAGGAGGGGGTTGGGTTGAGAGTCATAATCCTAAACTAAGCCTGCTGAACCAGAATAGCACAGAAATCTGGGAAGAAGATGGGAAAAGACTGTGACTCAACCCCACTCTATCCACTGGCAAAGAAACACAGAAAATCCCAAAGCTGTGTGAATTCTTTTCTTAGCTGGCTAGGGCCATGCCCTTTCTTCTCTTAATCAGTTCTTCTCTTTCGTCATCCACTTGACAGCCATACTTCACGATACACAAAACTGCCATGGGTAGAGAGTGAAAAGTAGAGGCAGTATCACTTTGCAGGCTGAGCTGTGTAAAGATTTTAGGAAACCATTCAAGGAGGGAAGATGAGAAGAAGAACCCTTAGAACAGTGCAGCTGGAGGTGCCATTTTTATCTCTATCACTAAAGGAAGAATTAAATTCTGCGTGTGACTCCCTCACCATCATCAGACAACCTGTCAGTTGGAGTAGAAGATCTTCCCTCAGTTTAGCAAAAATTTTAGATGACCGTTTGCTAGACATGAGAAACCAGGCTCAGGACTTTGCACTGTGGCATTCTTTGTAAGTCTAGGTCTAAGAAAGAAAATGCACGAATACTCAAATGATTAGTGCCTGAAGATAAAAGGATATTATATACACCTTTTTGAAGCCAAATATGGTTCTGGAACAAGTTTCTTGCTTTATGTTTGTTTTTCTACTATTTAAGAGAAATAATAGAAAAAATATTTGGTATAGAACACCTTGAAACATTTGTTTTTGTTTTTGTTTTTGTTTTTGTTTTTTTGAGATGGAGTCTTGCTCTGTTGCCAAGGCTGGAGTGCAGTGACACAATCTCGGCTCACTGCAACCTCCGCCTCCCAGGTTCAGTGATTCTGCTGCCTCAGCCTCCCGAGTAGCTGGGATTGCAGGCACCCACCACCATGCCTGGCTGAGTTTTATATTTTTAGTAGAGACGGGATTTCACCATGTTGGCCAGGCTGGTCTCGAACTGCTGACCTTGTGATCTGCCTGCCTTGGCCTCCCAATAGTGCTGGGATTACAGGTGTGAGCCACTGCGCCTGGCCTCAAAACATTTTGTGACACAGCTTAAAGACTTAGAGGAAAGGTCATGTGCAGTGGCTCACACCAGTAATCCCAGCACTCTGAGAGGCCGAGGTGGGTGCATCATGAGGTCAAGAGATCGAGACCATTCTGGCCAACATGGTGAAACCCCCTCTCTACTAAAAATACAAAAATTAGCTAAGTGTGGTGGTGGGTGCCTGTAATCCCAGCAACTCGGGAGGCTGAGGCAGGAGAATCACTGAACCTGGGAGGTGGAGGTTGCAGTGAGCCAAGATCACGCCACTGCATTCCAGCCTGGAAACAAAGCGAGACTCCATCTCAAAAAACAAAAACAAACAAACAAACAAACAAAAAAGACACAGAGGAAAAACACGCATATAAACATGCTTTTGCAGAGGGAATAGAAAAAATTTCAAAGCCTTAGCTTGATGACGTAATAAGAATTGACCCCTTAGGTGCACAGAGTGGTTAGGAGAACAAAGGATGAGCTGAAAGTTGAGATGAAAAGAGAGATGGCTGAGAGCAGGCAGAATTGCAAAGAAAGCAATAAAGTTCATGTTGGGTGTTGCAAAGAGCAGAGCTATAGTGCAGAAAGTAAACCCCATTATATTTCCATTTTAAGAATGTCGAGGAAAAAAACTCAGAGAGATGAATATAATGAGAAAAAACAGATGAAGGAAAAGGAAAGGAGATTCATCCTAAAGATGACAAGTTTTCTGAAGAAGAATCAAGAAAGAATTTTAAAAAGTAATCATTAGTCCCAATAAGAAAAAAAAGTTTTAATAGCCTAAAGGCTTTCCAGAGCTGAGACAGGACTGGGTCCACAGACGGAAGTACTTAGTTACATTCCAGATAAAATTAATGCAAAAAGATTCACATTTAGACATATTGTGATGAATTTTTACACTTCAAAGATAAAGAGAAAAACTCTACAAGCATCCAATCAGAAAAACGTGATTTACCTACAATCGAGTAAGGATCAAGGTAGCTTCAGACTTTTCCCTATCACTAAATTTCAGGATAGATGTCATGGTAAATACCAAGATGTGAAAAGTATGATTCTTTAAAAAGTCTAGCCAAGTTGTCATATACATATAATACAAGGACTCAGAAAGGTTATTTCTTGCATATTCTTCTTGAATTTTTTGAATATAAAATATGTACTATATGCATATGTATTATGAATATGCACTACAGCTGAGAGCCAAATATTCAAGAATAAGAAATTTGCAGTATAAGATACTGATAGTAATTCAAAAGCAATTAAAAGTATACCGATTGAAACAGTGTGCTGGCAAATGTTTCAAAACCAGCTCTGGGGTGGGGAGGAAAGCCTTCATTTTTAGTGTTTGCTGATATGTATGGTTTAAGTACTGCCCCCACGGCCAATTCAAGCTACGTTGTGATGGTAATGTGGAGTTGGGGAGTGATAAAAAGTAAACTGAGGTACACTAAAATTTTAAAGAGTTTATTTGAGCAAACAGTGGTTCTTGTTTCACAAAGCACCAAACCAAAGGTGGTTTCAGGCTCTGCAGAGGGAATGCAAGGAGAAGACTTTTTTATGGGGTGAACGCTGAAAGAAAGCAAGAAAGCATTTGATTGGTAACGGTTATAGAGTTGCCTTATTTGGACTGTCCTGCAGAAAAGTATTTAGTTACATAACCGTAAGTTTGTTAATTGGTGGCTTCTGATAAACTGAACTTAAAAGTTTCATTTTTCTTTAACGTAGGTGTTTACAAGGAATATTAATAGCTCAAGTTTTGTTTCATTTATGTTATCAAGCCAGTTTCATTTTTTTTTAAATAGGCGTTTACAAGAAATATTAATAACTCAAGTTTTGTTTCACTTATGTTTGCAAATCAAGCAAGGTTAAGGCCACTTATGAGCTCTGACTGGCTTTGTCTGCTCAGGAATTCCTCAGCCCTGGTCTCCATTTTAATTTAACAGGAGAAATGTGAGCAATTGGTCCTCACATGCCTACTAGGATCCAGCTATTAGTAGGATCCAGATCCTAATAATTAGAATCTGGACCTATTAGTTCACTCTTTGAGCACAAAATAACTTAAATCTTCATCTCAGGCCATATATCAAAATTAACTGTATAATCATTTTATTAGTTTCTTAGGGCTGCTACCACAAATGACCACAAACCGCGTGACTCAACGGAAATTTATTTTCTCAGAATTTTGGAGGCTAGAATTTTGAAATCAAGGTGTCCGCAAGGTCAGGCTCTCTGTGAAGTTTCCAGGGCTCTAGAGGAGGATCCTTTCTTACATCATCCTAGCTTCTGGTGGTGTCTAACAATCTATAGCTTTCCTGGCTGATAGACTCAGCACTCCATCTCTGCCTCTGTCCTCACAGAGCGTTCTTCCTATGTATGATCTGTGTCGCTGTTTTTCCTTTTTATAAGGCTGCCAGTCATTGGATCAGGGCTCACCCTAATGTGCTGTGGCCTCATTTTGACTTAACTATTACATCTACAAAGATCCTGTTTCTAAATAAAGTCACATTCTGAAGTTCTGAGTGGATGTGAACTTTATGGGGATCAGTACAAGCGTTTGACCCAGGAGAAGGATTCACACATTAAATGTAAGGAACAGACTACAAAAATTAAAAGCATTAGTGTGAATACTTATTTGTCTCGAGGATAGAGTACTTTCTGCTGGCAGAAATCAAAGAAAAATGATTTACACATTTGACTCCAAAAATTTAAAATTTGTTCTTGTCTCTAAAACATCAACGAAATCTAAAAGCCAACAATTATTTGGGAAAAAAATTGCATCAGAGATACCAAGATAAAGTATAAATAGGCCAGGCATGGTGGCTCATGCTTGTAATCCCAGCACTTTGGGAGGCCGAGGTGGGCGAAACCCTGTCTCTACTAAAAAATACAAAAATTAGCTAGGAGTGGTGGTGTGCATCTATAATCCCAGCTACTCAGGAGGCTGAGGCAGGAAAATCGCTTGAACCCAGGAGGAGGAAGTTGCAGTGAGCAGAGATTGTGCCATTGCACTCCAGCCTGGGTGACAGAGTAAGACTGCATCTCAAAAAAAGTATACATATATTTTTATATATTTATAAAGATGATATGTAAACAGGTATGAAAAATATTGTAGTCTTAGGAGATAATTGGATGTAGAGGGGGAAAAGTCACAAAGGAGTAAATACAGATGGCTTGTAAAATAAGTATTCAGTCATATTAATAATTAAATATACTCACATTAGAACTGGAAGCAAATTATCTATTTTTAACTACCAAAATGGCAAAAATAAAGAGAAATGATAACAAAGCTGCTGTATATTCTCATGCACTGCTAAAGGGAGTATAAAGGATCTAGAGGAGGATACAAACTTTCTTTTAGGAAAACAAAAGAACTGACATGTGTCAAGAATCTTGAAAATGTTCCTACCTTTTGAATTCATAATAACACTTCTAAAAAAGTCAGAAAGTAATAATCTAGCAATGTATAAAGGATAAAGATGTACAAAGCAAAAGAAGATATAACAGAATTAAGTATTATCTTGCACAATTAGAAACATTCTATTGTTAAGGATATTGCAGAGAATGTAATTCATTCTAACTAGCCTAAGCATAAAGGGATTTATTTAAAGGGATTTTACAGCTGTTGAGAGGGTGAAGAAATAGATTCTTGATTAAGGAAATGGAAAACAGCTCCAAAAGCCAAACGACAGAACGTCTCCAGCAATCAATAATCTGCAGAATCAGTCAGAATCAGAATCCCTGCCATGCTGGGAAGCCACAACTTCAGCTGCTCACTCCAAACTCATGCTGCTTGAATCAGAATCTGGCTTGAAAAATGGGTCCCTGTCTCCTCATTTAACCCAGTTCAGAAGTCAGGACTCACACAGGTACATCACATTGGCTGAGCCAGCATCACAGTTGGAATCCCAGCTATAAAGAAGTCTGAGAAAGGCAGTTCTTAGCTTTCCCACTTTGGACTACAGGAAGATACAGAAGGAGGTTGAAATGATTATTTTGTGATCTAGTCCATATATGCACCATACTCTAAACATTCAAATTATAAGAAATGTATTCAATGGCTTTAAATGACTCTGAAATACTTTTGAATAACATTTTTTTAAAAGCATGAAATAGAAGCATATATAATGCATGATCTCATCTATGTAAAATATAGAAGACAAAACACCTGAGAAATATGTCAGTGCATTAAACACTTGCATGAAACTATAGGAGTTGTTCTTTTTCTTAATTATACCTTTTCTGTTTCCTGAAATGAACATAAATTAATTTTATAATTCTCATTTCCCATCAAAACAAGCAAACATATGTTTGTTAAATAAATGAAGGAAGTATTGAGGACATGAATGAAAAGAAAATCAATGTATCCATGACTGTTTCTTTTGCTGTTTTAGGGTTTGAAGAGATCCCAAAAAGCCTTGTTAATTTCCCTCTAAATTTGACTTTTTCACATCAGGCATGAGTTGCAGCTGCTGATGAAATACTAGAGTTAGCACAGGCTAATCATTTAGACTTCAGTTTAGGGGTATTTGTATATGTACGGGTTTCTCTTGGGTAATATATAATATATATGTGTGTATATTTAATATTTGGGTTAAAGTATATGACTATTTAGAATCTTATTTAATATTAAAATGTAAAGAAACTAATTTTATTTATCAATCATAAATAAATCAATGAGTACAGTGATTGCTTCCAAAGAAAACAAAAACCCAGAGATACAGTATATATACATGTGTATACATATATATATGATCTTTTTCTAGTTAACTGTCAGTAAGATTACTTACACTTCTTTCACATAGAGTGCTACTTTTAATTAAAATATTATTGATATTTTGAATGAATACTTTATACTGCTTGTTAACTGTGATAAAAATAAGTTCTTCAACGTCTTTTCTCTCACTTGTTTAAGTATTAGAGATTTTCTTTTTGGAAAATTAGAGATTTTCTAATGTAAATCCATTACCAAAATAAAAATACTCAAGCAGAGCAAAAAGTTACTGTCTACAATTTTTCCCTCGTGAGGCAGCTTCTCTCGCTGAACATGTTTGGACCAAGCTTTCCAACTTAGCATATGATGTAGCACAACAATTCCCTTGGAGATTCTGAGGGATGATTCAACTGCCCTACCTCATTACAAGAAATTCCTTCAGGGTGATGTTAAAAGGTGTGAACTAATGTGTTAAAATTAACCCAATAATAAAACAAGTTAAATAAGTTTGTTTACTTACGTTTGTTAAATGTTAATAAACTTTTTTTGAAATTTATTCAAATTTCAAATTGAAAAATTGAAAAATGTAAATATATTTCGTTTCTTATCCTATTGCAATTATAGGACATACTATTAAGAAGATTCCAATGTGCACTGCATTGTGCAGGTTTTTTTTTAACTTTCTTTTCCATTTTTGAAAATAGATGAAGAATGGTGGTATTAGCCATATTTTAGAGAGATAGGAGAATGATTGCTGTATATACATGTAACATATGAAATTCAGTATTCAAAATACTTCTTAGGCTAGGCAGACAGTAACTGAGGACATGTAGAAATGGAAGAACTTACTATTTGCCCCACATCTAATATAGGTATAAGCAAGGAAAAGGTTTACTTTAAAAGCTGATGTCATGCACTACGACTTCAATCACAATGAAATGAAAATAGATGTTCTGTTTTCAACAACTGTAATATAATTAACTCTCAGGCTCTGTTTTTGCTTAGCCACTGAATCAACTGTTTTGCAGCCTACTGTGGTTTGTTTGGGGCTGTTTGCAGCACGTGATTTAAAGAATTGGAGGTGAAGTGAAATGAGTGTATAATTTAGGCCTTGAAATTGAAGAGAGCAAGTGAGACATTTCGTCTCACCTCCTCTTCTTTGTTAAATTCTGCACTTTGCTATTTCTCTCTTCATCTTTGTTCATTGTGGCAGATAAATAATGGGATGAGTGATAGGAAGGAAAATGATTTTTGTTTTTTTTCTCTTTTTGCATTTCAGCCTCTTTATCATACAAGTTTTTGATTGTCTATTTTATCTTTGCTATTGTTTTTGGTAATACCTTTTTATTTACCTCCTCTTCCTCTTGTCCTTTTGCTTCACATTCTTCTGTTCTCTTTTTTTTTCCCTTTCTTCTCCATCTGTCTTCACTCATCATTTTTTTTCTTTCCAGGTGATGGTGTAAATTGGAAAGTTAGGGTAGTGGTATTTTTTGGGGGCATTGTGGGTGTCTGAAATAACTACATGCTTCTCCAAGGAGACTGGCGGCCTAGGAGGGAGCCATCTTGGTGCTAGGAGAGAATGAAAAATGGCTGAAGGGAATGCCCAGGGATGGATTTGAGATGCTACCTCCAGTTCTCCATAGCATGCATGTGATATTTTGGGAATCATGACATTTCCACACTTCCAATAATATGTAGAAAAGTACTAAAAGTACTGATAGAACAAAAAGGGCCCAAGGCAGAGAAAAGGCAGGCATGGATTACTGGGACGACAGAGAAGGTTACAGACTTGAGTTCTGATTGTCAACTTGGTGTCCAGAAAAACCAGACGTACCAGCCATGCAGACACCACCAGTGCTAGGTCCCAAGGACAAGCTCAGATCAACTTCACCACACTGGAGACAGCATTAGGATCCTGAAGGGAGAGGACCGGGAGAGACCACCTGGGAGGGAAAAACCAGCTCTGAAGGAGTTTTGCACTTCAAATGAATGCAATGTTTGCCCCCAACGCTATTTTTACTTTGAAAGATACTTAATTGCTTTTAATTGGCAAATTTAAGGGTTTTTCTTCTGCCATCGGTGAAGATGGGAACATCAGAGTAAGATGAAGGCAATTGCAGGGGGGAAGAAGTTAGACTTTTGCACATGCGAGTTGTGTGTAAATTTTCAATTCTGCTATTGGGGTGTGTATATGAAAGACAAAAATCGGTATGTTAATTGAGGTCAGCTCTGAATGGTAGAACTGTCAGTTGGTTATTGTTTTACTTTTCCTTCTCTCTCTCTGTCTTATTCAATATACATTTATTAAACACTGTCCCTCTGCCAAACATACTCCTTTGTGCTTATCTTTATTTCTAAATTTCTCTACAAATAAAATATTTCTGTTTTACTTTTGTGAAGAGGAAGACATAATTCACTGTTATTTAAAAATAAATCAATCCTATTCACTCACTGTAGTATTTGAGTGACCATGTCTCACGATGTGAATTGAAAACAAGGCCTTGGAGTTGACTCTTCTGTTCCTCAGTATAGGTTTTTGAGGTTAGTTAAATATAAGTTCCAAGGTTTTCAGGAATCATTTTGCTGGGCTTATATAGAGCTTAATTCTCATGCAAGGCTTTTCATTCACTATTTTAGGCTATGTTGTGGTTACATATAAACTAGAACTCTGTTTTGATCTTCAGTAGTGGAGGATGTTTGTAGAGTGTTATGATACTCTGGTACTCAAGTGATCATACTGAAAATAGATTAGAAAAGTTCACGTGAAAGTCAAAGTCAAATCTGGTAGTTGTTTCTTTTTCAAATATAATGATCTCTCTATGTGGGTCAAATTTTTATCACATCAAATACAATGGAAATTCATTGCAGATGAGTCATAGGCACCCTGGCATGATGTCTTATAGCAGCCTCCTAATGTAGTCATGCAAGGTATAGATGGCAGGCACGTACCAGTGAGAAATTTCCTTTTGCTTTCCCAGAACTAGCAAATACACTCTCTACCAGCTATAAAGATCTTGTAAATGATTAGTTCATGATAATTTCATTTAAAAAAAATCCTCCACAACAGGGTTCCCCACATTAATTATCTTGTGGCTTGCAGTAGACAATAATCAACCTGCCAGGTCACCTAACCAAAGGCAAGGTGAGTGGAATATTAAGTCCTCTCTTGTTTCTTCAGATGTAGTCTGAGGCCTGGGAAATGGTTTCCAGTGCTCTTGCCTCCACCCTGTCTGGGCTCTGAAGTGCAGCTGATGCTCCCTTCCACTGTTGCATCCCAAGAGAAGGATCCCTATCTTCACACCCTTCCCAGATTTTCAATTTGAGTTTATGGCATAAAGAAAAATTCCAGATTACTTCTGAACTTTTCAATTGAAGGATAATCAAAGAGATTATAGCGATATCCTATCCATATAGCTATAGAAATATAATA
>NW_012110008.1:661010-661693 GCF_000951045.1 Mandrillus leucophaeus | reverse complement strand
AAAATTGAAAAATGTAAATATATTTCGTTTCTTATCCTATTGCAATTATAGGACATACTATTAAGAAGATTCCAATGTGCACTGCATTGTGCAGGGTTTTTTTTAACTTTCTTTTCCATTTTTGAAAATAGATGAAGAATGGTGGTATTAGCCATATTTTAGAGAGATAGGAGAATGATTGCTGTATATACATGTAACATATGAAATTCAGTATTCAAAATACTTCTTAGGCTAGGCAGACAGTAACTGAGGACATGTAGAAATGGAAGAACTTACTATTTGCCCCACATCTAATATAGGTATAAGCAAGGAAAAGGTTTACTTTAAAAGCTGATGTCATGCACTACGACTTCAATCACAATGAAATGAAAATAGATGTTCTGTTTTCAACAACTGTAATATAATTAACTCTCAGGCTCTGTTTTTGCTTAGCCACTGAATCAACTGTTTTGCAGCCTACTGTGGTTTGTTTGGGGCTGTTTGCAGCACGTGATTTAAAGAATTGGAGGTGAAGTGAAATGAGTGTATAATTTAGGCCTTGAAATTGAAGAGAGCAAGTGAGACATTTCGTCTCACCTCCTCTTCTTTGTTAAATTCTGCACTTTGCTATTTCTCTCTTCATCTTTGTTCATTGTGGCAGATAAATAATGGGATGAGTGATAGGAAGGAAAATGATTTTTGTT
>NW_012110008.1:635078-655070 GCF_000951045.1 Mandrillus leucophaeus | reverse complement strand
CCCAGACTGGGGTGCAATGGCATGATCTCAGCCCACTGCAACCTCTGCCTCCCAGGTCCAAGTGATTCTTGTGTCTCAGCCTCCCAAGTAGCTGGGATTATGGGCGCTCGCCACCAAGCCTGGCTAATTTTTATATTTTTTGTAGAGACGGGGTTTTGTCATGTTGGTAAGGCTGGTCTCAAACTCCTGGCCTCAAGTGATCCTCCTGCCTCAGACTTCCAAAGTCCTGGGATTATAGGCATGAGTCACTGGGCCTATTTCTTGTTATTTCTAAGTATTCTCTGACAGTTTGGAATGTCAGTCACATGTTTAAATTTTATTTCACAAAACAGTGAGAAATGAACAGTTATTTACATTCATCTCACTATTCTGATAATGCCTTTATAAACAAATGCACAGCCATACCAAGACTAGGAAGTGGTTTCCTATTTATAACTTGTGTCCCTGGAGATAATGATTATTTCTTTGGAAGAGTTCTTTTAAGATTCAAATTTTCATATCTTGCTCTTGCAAAGAGGAGATTAACGATGATGATGATAATGATGATGTGATGATGATGATGAAAGCTAGTAGTTGTAAGACTTATGTGCCAGGCACTATTTTAAGTGTGTTATACATATGAACTCATGTAGTCCTCACAACAGCCCTGTGAACTACATGCTATTATTTTTTTTTTCAGATGAGAAAATTGAGGCATAAAGAAATGAAGTAACCAGCTTAAGGTTGCGCAGTTTGCCTGTGGAAAAGGCGGAACATACAGGCTTGTCAAAATACCTTCCTTAAAATTTGAAACCACATTTGAAACCATCATCTATATTAGACACAGATACGAACATGGCAAAAATCAATGGGTTTTCCAAGATACAGCCTATTTTTAAAATATAAGTGTTGCTTTATGCCATCATCTCCATTTTTTTACTTAAAGGGGGAGAGTCTATAGATTAGAATATACTTCACTTAATTTTATGTCTTGAAATAAATTAATATCTGTTTTTAAAGTTTAGTATGACCTTAATTTCATATAAAGGAACTTAAACAAATAAATTGCTATTCTGAGAACTTCAAAAGGGAGAGACCATAAGAGATGAACACCTATGGTCAAAACAACAGCAAGTACAATTTTATTTGTCCTGGAAAAAAATGAGATTTTTCTAAATGATTTCTAATATTAAAAATAGTGGTGTGATTTGTGGAAAGTTTAATGTTTCTCAGAAATTACCATATTCTGTTTACAAGAAAATGAACTAGTGTCTAATGAGAGATTTGTATTTAAGGGTGCTATTCAGTTGCTAATTACCCATTTTCTGGCTTCAGTCAGGAAAATAGCTTGCATAAAAGCCAGTGATAGAAAATGTTGCATGACAAATGTGAAGGCAATCAAAGTATCTCTTATGTTATCTTGGTATTCCTTAAAAAAGAAATAGCATATTTTGCTTTTCCTATAGCATATTTTGGTAAGAATTAAATGCACTTTGTGACAAAGATACAAAAGTGCTTAGAAATTCACTCATTTCATTATGCATTTGTTTGTTCAACAAATATTTATTAGATGCTGCATGTCAGACATAGCATTGGCCTTAGGGGACACCAAGATAAAGGACATTAGTCTTTTCTGAAGGAATTCAGTAAAGGAGATCTAAAAATTAAGACATGGCAAGGTGACAAGTACTTTGATAAAAATAAAGTGCTAAGAGAACACAAAGTTAGATACCTAATCCAGGCTCAGGGTCATGGAAAACTTTTTATAGTAGTTGCCATGATTTGAGTCCTGAAAGATTAGTAGGAATTAGCCGGGCAAAGGGGGCATTCACTTTAAACAGAACGAGTAGCATGTGCAACAGCTTAGAGGCTTCAGTGAGCATGACCCTTTTGATGAACACCAAGTAATTGGGCAGGGTAAGGGTAGGGAGTGCTGATGAGCAGCGGCAAGAAAAGAGGCTGAAGGTGTAGGCAGGGATTATATCACCAAAGCCCTTTCAATATCCAGATTGCTTGGACTTAATCTGAAGATGAGGAGAAGCCCTTGAAGAATGCCCCCTTGGCAGGAAGTGACATGGTCAAATTGGGACTTGGGACAATTACTTGGGGAGCATTGAGAATTATGTGTTGGAGACTGAGCTGTTAAAATAATATGAAGGAGGCTTGAAGGTAACCTGAAATTAAATCATGGTACTGAAGATATGCATTAGTTGGGGTTGGCCAACTGCCATGATAAACTACCCCAAACCTTCATGACTTAATGCAGTAAAGCATTCTTTCTCATCGAGATACAATTTGAAGGTGCACAGAAAAGGAGAGTGATTCTATTCTACACTGTCATTTATGGACCCCAAATTCTTCCATCTCTGGTTCCACCATTCCCTTAGGGCTACAGAGTCCTTGAATAGATCCTGTTGTTGCTGAAAGGATTCTGTTGTTGCTGACAGAGGAAACAACTGTCTTTGACTTGCATAATGGCCATTTCATGTGGCTCAGTCTGTAACACTGTAATAGGTAGAGAGAAAGAAGGGTAAACTTAAGAGATGCTATGAAAATGGAACGTAGTGACCAACTGGATGTAGAAGTTGCAGAAAAGGGAAGAATATATGTTTTTACTTTGGTTGAGTCACTGGTGGATGTTTGTGCAATCTTTTCATGCAAGCAATATGGTTGTCCCAATGGATACTGGGGGAAAGATGTGAGTTTGAGATGCTTCCCACAGATCTCCACAGGGCTGACTCCCTAACTTTCTTTGAACCTGTGTTAAAATGTCAGCCTAAACAAAATAGCAACACTCTCGCTCTCTCTTTTCTTATTAGCCCACTTTATTCTCTTCATAGCACTTCCCACATGTTCTTCATTTTTTGGTTTACTGGTTGTCTCTTCTTACTTGAATGAAAGCTCCATGACAGCAGAGACTTTGTCAGTATTGTTCATTGCTGCATCCCTCAGTGCATAGAACAGCATCTTGTACATGATAGGTACTTAATAAATAATTGCAAAGAGTGCAAATGAATCCATATGGAAATGGTCAGTGGAATGAGGCTTTCCAGAGAGTATGGGTGACACGAGAGAAGAAATCAGTCATTGAAAGAAGGAAAGGGATTGGGAAGTAACTAGAGAAAGATGTACTTTTGAGCACATTTTTGTTTGTTGTGTTAGTTTTCAGTCTGGGGAGACTTGGGAAAGAGGCTACATGGAGGAAGGGGCCAATGACATGGAGTAGGCGAAGAAAACGATGTGGACCAGGTCCTCTAGAAGGTGAGAAGGAACCCAGACTACCGGGGAATGAACTCATAGGACAGGAGAGATGTGTCTTCTACATAGGGAAAAGCTACACAGTATAATTCAGAGCATTGAACCAAGTGTCAGGCTGATCCGAGTTGGAAGCCAGAGTCTACTACATTCTTGTTAGGAAATTTTGCTAGAATACTTAACTGCCCTGATCCTTAATTTTCTCAACAGCAGAAAAGCGATAATGCTTTCCTCATAGAGTTACTGCAAGGCTTAAATGACATAACATGCATTAAGCAAGAATCTTGTGATGGAATTTGTTGATTATTTCTCTAATTTAATTACAGATTTTTAATTATCACTGGTGTCATAAATAAACAAGAGACCCTATTATATGTTTTTTTTGTTTCATTTGCTCCGAAGGGATTTGGGATTTCATGGTTTCATGTCCTTTGGATATCTGAGTAAGTTTTGAGGGTTGACATCAAACTTGTTGCCAACAGGCCAAATCTGGCCTGCAGAATTATTTCACTTGGCTATAACTTTTCTTTTTTCTTTTTAATCTGAAATCCTTAAATGGGACATGCAATATTCCATTTCCAAGTCTACTCCCTCTTGTCTTTTGCCTCATCTCTTCACATATTTTCTTAATCTGCTTGGCCCTTGTAGACAACCCATGATCTAGACTGATTTCTACTATGAAATGAATTTTATAGTAATTTCTACTATTGATTTCTACTATAAAATATCTCATACCTTTAATAACTCTCATGTTGCAAAATCCCCACAGACCATTTTCTGTCTCTCAGCATTTGCCACTGTTGATAAACTTTTGAAACTCCTTTTTTCCTCTATTTCCTGTCACCTTCCTTTTTTGTCTACTCTTTGCAGCAGCTCTGCCTCCTTTGCCCACCATTTCAATGCGATAATTTGTCAGTGTTTTTATTTTAACTCCTGTTCTTCTGGTTGGCTCATGTCTGTGGCTCAACATGTCCAAATTTAGATAATAGTCTTTCTCTTCAAACCATTTTCTTCTATTGTGTTACATATCACAATGAAAGCAGTCACCGGAAATCCAAGCCATTCAATCCCCCAAACCGAAACCACTTTCACATCTAAAAATAATAAATATTCAATAACTGGCACAGTACAAGCATTAAATAAGACTGGACAGTGCCCTGTATACCTCACCGTTGCTTCCCAGCTAAAGATCAGCTCTCTACACTCAGTTACCAAAGCCAGCTCCTACTGCCCCTGTGGTAACATCATTTTACCATGGACTATTCACATTCTAATATGTTTTCATTTTCCTTGTAGGTAAAATCTCAACCTTGAGTGGCATAGATCCTTCGTTTATTCTGTCCTGTGCATCCAGCTAGCTACATCTGTAACTGCTCCCAAGGCTCTAAACTTTACCATATTAAATTGTTTGCATTTCCCCAGGTACTACCTGCTCTTACCACATGCCGTTGTCCATGCTGGTCTTTCAGCAGAGTGCTCTTCTCCTTCAACTCCGTTTGCATAGCTACCTTTTACTCATTCTTCAAAATTCATTTCAGATATATGCATATCTGAAAGGCCTGCCCTAACTTTCTTCTGTCTTAGCAACCAACATCCCCAGTCTAGGTTTGGAACCCCCATGCTGCAAGTATTTTAAAAGCTTGCATTTGTAAGTCATATTTTATTATTGTTATAGCCCAACAAATTATTCTTGCCTGCTGCACAGAAAAAGCAAACACACGGAAACATCAGGTATTATAGTAGAGAAAGAATGTAATCATTATAGGGTGTCAAGCAAATAGGATGGGAGATATTTCTCAAATTCACCTCCTTGAGAACTCAGAGGCTAGGGTTTTTAAGGATAATTTGGTGGGCAGGGGACTAGGGAATGGCTGATTGGTTGGGAACGAACTCATAGGGATGTTGAGACTATCTTCATGTCCTGAGTCAGTTTCTGGCCGGCAGGGGTGGGCAACAGGACCTGTGGACATGTCGAGTCAGTTCTTTGGTGTAGGTCATGGATTCAGGTGGCAAGAGTTGGTCTGCCAGAATGCAAGAGTCTGAAAACGATCTCAAAGACCAGTCTTAGGTTTTACAATAGAGATGAATATACAGGAGCAATTGGGAAAGTTACAAATCTTTTGCCTTCTGGCTATATGATTCCTGAGCACTGAGCAGTTATAGAAAAGCAATCTAGGGAACAATGGCTGGTTATTGTTTAACTATGCCTACCTCTTAGCAGAATCAGGCCCCACTACAGTCTTACAAAGATGGTGTCAGTCCCCAGGGATCAGTTTGGGAAAGGGACTATGATCATCCTTGCTTCAAAGTTAAACTATAAGCTAAATTCTTCCTATAGTTAGTTTAACCTGTGCTCAGGCATGAGCAAGGGCAGTTAGCTTGTGAGGTGAAGAGCAAGATGGAGCCAGTTTATGTTAGATTTCTCTCACTGTTACAAATTTTTTTAAAGGCAGTTCGTGTCTTGTCTATCAATGGAATAGCTTGACATAGAATGTTCATTGCAATCTGGTAAAATACTTTCCTGTGGAAGAAACACACCCATAAAATGAGAAGGTACGGAGGAGGAAAGTATTGTAAATCAACATAAAATTAACATTCATTGACAGAAGGAAAGGAAGTAACAGCTGGGTAAACAAACAGCTGCTCAAAGAGACAGAAAAATGACAGTAAGCAGCCGTGAACATGGAAAATGGTCCCCAAATATTAGAAAAGCAAGTACATAATATGAGGAAATGAATTAACCCATTGGAAAATTGCTGAAGCATTTGAATTAGAAGTAAATAAAGGAAGTGTTCATATTAAAGTTATTATACAGAAAAAAGTAGAATAAATATTCTGTGCAAAAAAAGTGGACTTTTAAAATGCAATATGCTTAGTAGAGAATTAACTTGAAAATTTATATGACTTATTTTTTATAAATGTGTTTTATACTGCACAGACATTATAATAATATTTAAAAATCAAAAGAATAAAAGTAGTCCATTATCCTCATTTATCATTGTGTTAAAAATAGTAAATTAGGGCCAGGTGCAGTGGCTCATGCCTGTAATCCCAGCACTTTGGGAGGCCGAGGTGTGTGGATCACCTGCGGTCAGGAGTTCAAGATCAGCCTGGCCAACTTGGCGAAACCCCGTCTCTACTAAAAATACAAAATTAGCTGGGCATGGTGGCAGGCGCCTGAAGTCCCAGCTACTCGGGAGGCTGATGCAGGAGAAGCACTTGGACCCGGGAGGTGGAGGTTGCAGTGAACCAAGATCGCACCACTGCATTCCAGTCTGGGTGACAGAGAGAGCAAGACACCATCTCAAGAAAAAGAAAAAAGTAAATTAGAAAATCACAATTGGTTTACTTTGCATTTATAGGATTACTAAAGAGCCTAAGCTTTTAAAAGGACGTATTTAATAACACAAGTAACATACATATATTCACCTTCTAAAAAATTAAAATCATTACAGATAAGGCTTTGGCCCTGTGAAATACGTATTTGATCTTCAACCTATTTCATCACATACAACCCCTAAAATCCTTAGAATCTCCACAAGGTGATGTATTTTGTATGCTAATGATTAGCCAATTATTAGCATGCAACCATGGTTGACAGCCCCTAGGTAGCTTCAGGCTGGGAGTTGATCACAGGAAAGACCAAGGTATGATTAGAGGATTGAGACTTTTAGCCCATTCCCCAGTCTCTAGGGAGGAGAGAGAGGCCGAAGGTTGAGGTGATCACCAATGGCCAGTGGTTCAATCAATCGTGGCTATGTAATGAAGCCTCCATAAAAACCTAATGGGACAGGGTTTGAAGAGCTTCTGGATAGCTGAACATGTGAAAGCTCATGGAGGGGTTGCACACTCCTTCCTCCATACATTGCCGTATACATCTCTCTCCCTCTGTATCCTTTGTAATGTTAAAAGGAAAACTTTAGACAAATTAAATTTAACAGCGTGTAATTGAGCAAAGACTCATGAATCAGGCAGCCCCTAGAATCAGAAATGGTTCAGAGCAACTCCATGCTGCTGTGTTTTCTGAGAGAATTTATGGTCAGAAAAAGAAAAGTGACATGCAAAAAGTGAAACTGAGGTACAGAAACAGCACGATTGGTTACAGCTTGGTGTTTGTCTTACTCGAACACAGCTGGAACGGTTGGCCACCTTTGGCTGAAACTTGGTGATTGGTGCAAGAGTAGGTTATGGTCTGTTTACACATCCTGTTAAGTTACAGTTCACTGTGTATAGAGAAATCTTTAGGCTGAACCTAAAATATGTAAAGAGGCAGCTTTAGACTAAACTTCATTTAGCAGTAATACTCTTTATAATAAACCAGTAAATGTGAATGTTTGCCTGAGAGTTGTGAGTTACTTTAGCAAACTAATCCAACATAAAGAAGGGATTGCAGGAACCTCAACGTGAAGCCAGCTGGTCAGAAGTTCTGGAGGCCCAGACTTGCAACTGAAGTCTAAGGGGTTGAGGGGTGTCTTGTGGGATCTGACTCTATCTCTAGGTAGATAGTGTTGGAATTGACTTGGAGGACCCTCAGCTGCTGTCTGCTGTAAATTGCTTGTTCAATGTGTGGGGGAAGAAACCCACACATAGGTCACAGAAGTTTTCTGTGTTGATTGGTGTTGAGTGATAGAACAGAAAAATCACTTTGAATTTGTTTTTTCTACACAAAGACCCTTAGCACTACCTCCATACCACTGCTCTCCCTGGAGGTAACCATTGTTTTCAGTTTTATGTGTATCTCCAACATTCTCCCATGCACTTACATATGTATACGCAACTATAGAAAATTTTTATCTTTATCTTTTATGATATGTATATATGATAATCCACTATACAAATTGCAGTAGTAATTCTGCAACTTCTTCATGTTTCTATATAACATTTGTCTTGGAAATATTTCCATTTCAATGTAAATTAGAGTTGTGTCATTTAAAAAAATTGCCATGTATCATAATATGGATATAATGTAATTTATTTGGCATTCTGCTAGTGATGGCATTTAGGTGATTCCTAATCTGCATCCTCCAGCAAACATTCGTGGGTATTTACTTAGTGCCATGTGCCAGGTACCTTTCTTGGTTGAGAGGATTTAATAGTAAACAAAATAATCCTTCTTGTGAACATGTAAGAGGAGACAAACATAAATGAAGACATGTATATGTAATAAAACATTATGTATGATAAAAGAAATACAACAGAGACGGTGAAGATGTATATGTAAAATACATCTTAGAAAGAAAATACAAAAAATACAATAAAGATGTTGTAAAAAACATAGAGAAAGAAAACAAAGATGAGAGAGTAGGTGTCAGTAAAGGCTTCTATGAAGAGCTTTCATTTGAGCCAAGACCTGAAAGAAGTGATGGATGGTGCCCTGCAAATATGAAAGGCACCAGCTGAGAACTGGAAATGCAGGGTCAGTAGGTGTGCATATGTGAAATGCAAAATCACTTTCCCAGCTGTCAGTAGCAACTCATACTCCCATTTGAAGCATAAAAGTGTACTGTGTCTCACAGGTTTCTTTGTTATTATCAATTTCCTTAATTTGTACCAGTCAGATGTGTGGAAAACTGTTAATTTGCTATATAGTTTTGTCATAACTTGAATGCTAGAGAGGTTGTGCTTATTTTAATATGCATATTGGCCCTTTGAATTTCCTCATCTCGGACTTGGCAGTTCTACATCGTTGTTCATTTATCCATTGTGATATTTGCATGTTTGTTATTAATTTTTATGGTTTGTGTTCTGGATACTACTTTCTTGTTATATGGTGCTATTTGCCGTATTTGTTACTGATTTTTATCGTTTGTATCCTGGATACTAATCCCTTGTCATGTATGTTGTAAATATTTTCAACCCAATCTGCTGCTTGTCTCTTTAAAAATATGTTTGTGGAAGACTTTCATTATAAAGCTGTCATGTTTAACAATCTTTTATGGATTTTTGCTAAGGAATTGCCTCATGTTTATATTGTCTTTTGTGTCCTAAAGGTCTTAAAGACATTTTCTTATATTTTCTTCTAATTTTATGGTATATGATTATTCCATCTGGAGCTTAATTTTTGGGACAGTGTGAGGTAGGAATTTATCTTATTTTCTATTATTGGCTAGCCAGTAGACCCAGTACAATGTATCGAATAGTAGATTTTTATGAATTGGTTTGAAATGTTACTTTTAGCATAAAGGAAATCTCCAAAAATGCTTAGGTACATTTTAAGACTCATTCTCCTGTTTCATCATACCTGGTTTATTTTTGCGTGAGTTCCATAGTGTTTTTATTATTATAGTTTTATAATCAGTTTTGACATTGGCAAGTTAAGTTTTCTGTTATTCTTTTGTCCAAAATTATTGTCAGTATACATACTAATTTATACCTCCCATATGATGTTTAGAATTATCTTAATGATAAGTTAAATCTGAAGTAAAATCAAATTTTACTTCAAAATAATGTTGGGATTTTTGTAGAGATTGCGTTTGAACCTACAAATTTATATGGGGAGACATCTTTCAATGTTCATTATTGTCCCCATAAAAATGTTGTATTTATTTTTAGGCTTGTTTCAAAGTGTTTGGGGACTTTGTTGCTATTAACAATGAAATTTTTGTTTTGTTGTATTATTTTAATATATGATTCCTGCTGTATAGGGAAGCTAAGACTCTATTGGTTCCAATAAATATTTTTTTCAGTTGATTCTTTTGTATATTCTAGATAGGTAATTATAACATCTTCAACTAGTGACAGATTTCCCCTTATATACATAATTGAAATATGTTTTTAAAAATTTTTTCTAGTGCAGTGTGTGTGTGTATTTTTATGTCGTTGACTTCTGTTTTTGTTTTTTTTTTTTTTTTTGAAACGGAGTCTCACTCTGTCGCCCAGGCTGGAGTGCAGTGGAGCGATCTCGGCTCACTGCAAACTCCGCCTCCCGGGTTCACGCCATTCTCCTGCCTCAGTCTCCCGAGTAGCTGGGACTACAGGCACCCACCAGCATGCCCGGCTAATTTTTCTTTTTTTTATTTTTATTTTTTTGGTATTTTTAGTAGAGAGAGGGTTTCACCGTGGTCTCAATCTCTTGACCTTGTGATCTGCCCACCTCGGCCTCCCAAAGTGCTGGGATTACAGGTGTGAGCCACTGTGCCCAGCAGACTTCTCATTTTTTTTACATTTTTGATCAGACAGTGTGACTCATATGATGATAATTGTTTTATTATTGCTTTTTCTTTTGTAACATGATGTTTGGTTTTTGTTTTTTTTTTTTGAGACAGAGCCTTGGTCTGTCGCCAAAGCTGGAGTGCAGTGGCATGATCTTGGCTCACTGCAACCTCCCCCTCCTGGGTTCAAGCGATTCTTCTGCCTCAGTCTCCTGAGCTGGGACTACAGGCACCTGCCACCACAGCCAGCTAATTTTTGTATTTTTAGTAAAGATGGGATTTCACCATATTGGCCAGGCTGGTCTCGAACTCCTGACCTCATGATCTGCCCACATTGGCCTCTCAAAGTGCTGGGATTGTAGGCATGAGGCACTGTGCCTGGCTAGAAATTTTCTATTTTATGTGTTTTAAATAATATATTTTAAAATTGAAAACTCACTATGATTGTGGACTTGTGAATTTCTATCTGTAGTTTTTATTGGTTTAGCTATATATATTTTTAAAAGCTATCATGCTAGGTATTTAAAGTTTCCTGACTATTATTATTTTGGTAGTCTTGTGAACTTGGTCAATAAAAATTGTCTTATCTTTTTTATAATTTTAAACATTAAATTTCTGTTTTTACCAAAATAATACACATATGTGGAAAAATTAACTCATATGACAAAGCTCAAAATGAAAACCAGCAATCTCCTGTCTCAGACCCTCCCTAACTCCCCCAAGTTATGTTCCAAGAATCTATACCTTTCAACTTCTTCAGCTGTTTTTTTTCTTGTCACATGTGAAAACAACATGCTTAATTACAATTCTTAAAATTTCAGCTTGTCTGTTGATCTCTTATGGAAAAATAGACTGAGTTCTCTTCATGTGCTCCTCACAGCACGGCTGTCTACCTTATACACTTATACTTTCTTGACCTCTCAATCTAGATATATCACAATCAAATCAATAGTCAGTGTCTACCTAAGTGTAGTTCACATCTGAGATAAAAAGTTTATTACAGGAATTGACAGCCTGTCCACATTTAAATTTTCTCCCAGAGCACATAAAGCCCTTCCATGCAGCGGTCGTGAATCCATCTCTGGAATCCTTTGAAAGTGCAGCTCTTCCATCCCTGCTGCACATTGGTTTATCTGGGGCACTGTTTGTTTCTGTTGAGACGTTCATCTGGAGCTGTATTTTTCTCTTACTTGAACCTGATTGATGGCTTTCTAGGCCTACTGTATAGCTATATTTCTGGAGCTTTCCTTTACCCAAATCCACCTTTTGTTATATTTTTTAAATTGCCAACAGCACTTTCTTATTACCTAAATGCTTTTTCTTTTTATATCATCCTAGTCCAGATGTGGTAGCCATGAACATGAGTAAACAAACTAATTATAGATGTTTAAGAGTTTTCCTCTGCCCTTTGAATGTGAGTCCCTCTGCTCTGACTCTTGTGTTGGACACTATCCATCAGTGTCCTCTGAGCTTGCCTGTGTGTTCTTGTTTGGTGACTGGAAGCTCTATGCAGAGACTGTACCTACCAACAGGTGGGTTTTACTCTGGGTTGATAAGGTGGCAACGTTGCTTTCTCTTGGGCAGTTCCCAAATGTTACTGCTTGTAGGTCTCCTCCTTGGGCTACTCAGTGCCGGTATTCCACTTGGGAACTATAGGCCTGACTGCTGATATTGTATGAGTTGAGAATTCCATTTCCCTGGGATGAGCCAGCTTTCTGGGCACATACCCACTTTTCCTACCTGGAAACTGACACCTCCTTCCACATACACGGTGGTAATTGATCAGTGCAGGATTTTAGAGTTCAGCCCACCTGGGTGTCTCTGCTACCCTATAATCCGAACAATAACCTTGCTGATTGCTGTTAGACACCATTTTCGCTAGTATCTCCTGCCTCCAGGCATAGGGCACTGCTACTGCTGCCTTTCAGAGGAATGCTCAACAAGTTACTTCATGCTCTGGTTTCCTTTGGTAAGCTGTCTGTTTTTTTGAGGTAACCTAGATTCAGGATCCACTGAGGTTTGCTTTCTTTCTTATTTTCAGAATGGAGATGGACTTTTCAAAACTGATTTTCCCCTATTTCTAGAGATTTGTCATAGGAGGTGAGAGCTGGACCCTCACTCTTTATTGTGTTTCTTTCTATTCTGTTAATATTCCCTTTTGTATTCAGTTTGCGTCTTGTAACTGTAACCAAATGCTTTAACATTTTTAATTGAAATTCCTTCTAGACTGTCCATTTTCATATCAATGTACCAATATATTCAGATACTACAGTTTATTGATACCGATTTGTCATATTTGCTGTAAATATTTCTTGGAGTAATTCCCTTTTTACTTTAGTTATCTTATTCTTCATGGTAATGAAAATTTACAATATGGCATAATCAATGTTGTCAATATTTTCCTTTGTTGAAATATATTTTGCAAATGTCTGATAAGTTCGATTTTTTTTTAGTTTTTTTGTAGCATAGATTTTACTGAATATTTACTCATAATTTATTGAGATGGTTGCCCAGGCTGGTCTCGAATTCCTGGCCTCAAGCGATCCTCCCACCTCAGCTGCCTGAAGTGCTAGGATTGTAGACCTGAGTCGCTTTGCCGGTTAGATTTTAAATATCTATCTTACTTATCTTAAAATTATTTAGTAATTGTCTCGTGAAGTATGAATCTGTTCCCTCTCAGATTTCCAAATTGTTAGCTAACTATCTCAATATTGTTTATTAAGTAATTAGAAAAATCTTATTGGTTTTTCCCCCATTATCACATATTCAATTCCTTTGTAAAATGTGGTACACTTTTGTGCTTTCTACTCTGTTTTTGTTTTTCCTTTTATGCTCATATTGATTATAAATTAATCATTTCTATTTTAATAATATATGGGCTGATCTTACTTCATTTTTATTCTTAATTCATAGGCTGGTCTGATTTCTTTTTTATGTTTAAAAATTATTGTTTAGTAGTTTTCTATTCATATAGTACACAAATATTCTGAGCTAGGTTATAAAAATTAAAGGATGAATAGGACTCATCCTTTGTTTTCAAGGAGTACATAGTCTTAGAGAGTATGAGCAATTATTATTCAGGAATTCAGAGAAGACTTTTGAAAGCTTAAGTTGGAAGGAAGGAATAAGCCTAATAAAGGAAATCTTAAGTTGGGTCTTGATTTATAGACACAACTTCACCAGGGCAGTGACTAGATCAGCAAAAATGAATCTATATATGCAATAAAAATTGTGGACAGGTACACACACAGGGATGGCTGAGGCATAGGGTGAGGACATGAGGAGTAGCTGAGTATGAGGCTGGAGAGACAAACTGGAGCACCCCTTTTTTCTTATTCCAGCTGAATTTTGTGATAATGTAATAAAATTCAATACCAACCCCATTAAACTCTTGATCAGGATATTATTAAACATATTCAGTGTACCATAACAATTATTGAATTGAATTGAATTCTTAAATAATAATGTCATTTGTCACAGAATGGGAGAGGTAAAAATAATAACAGTGTCAATAAAATTAGGACTGTAGTAAATTCAAGCTGTGTGTTCATTTTCAAAGTGAAAACTCAGAGAGGGAAAGCTCCTCCCTTCAAGACTAATCAGTTGGCTTTAAGACAGGAAACAGAAAATCAATCATCCTGACTTTATTGAAGCAGCATGTAATTCTCCACTAGTATGTAGTCCACTACAGAGACGGGGATCAGTTCCATCAGCCAGCAGGGCCCTGTGAAATGGGAGCCGTTCTGTACAGGAATAAGGAGGGAATGGAGGCAAGCAAGGAAAGCAATAGAGGTATCCTAACTGCTCTAGAAGGTTGATGGTGAAATGACAGAACGAGAATGTAGCACTGGGAACAGTGTGAGCATATTAAGAAGAGTGTTTTTAAGTTCTAACCTGCTTTTGTAATCATTTCACAGTGTATGTGTATATCAAAACACCACATTGCACACCTTAAATATACACGATTTTTATTTGTAAAATATACCTTAGTAAAGTTGAAGGGGAAAGTTCTAACCATATGTAGAAGACAGAGGAAATAATTCAGTCGAGATGGAGAGATTGAATTTTTTTTTAAAGAGGCGAGACCCACTTTGGAACATGAGTTCTTCAGGATATGTGAAACAGCTTGTCTCAAGATACAGAGCGGAAGATGGAGCACTTCTTAGAATGGCAGTAAGGATGTCATTAGAAGATATAAAGAAAAAGGTGGTGAGGGATGGATGCAGAAAGCCAGACAGCTTACACTGATGCTTTGATCTTCTAAATAAGTATGTCCCACCTGTGTCAGATTACCCAGGAGTACTGGGCAAAAATTCAGCCCCTGGATCACTCTCATCAGAACCCAGGAAGCTGTGATATTAGTGAACTCTCTGGGATATTCTAACTAAAGTGTGAGAACCAATGGCTCAAAAGGAGTAGGAGGTTATCTGCATGGTGTGTCTATATGATTGGGAAAGCACTGGTATTTCAGGAAGAGAGTGGAAGACATTAGTGGGCAATGGAAGGGAGAAAAGAATTGCTGAGCAGAGCCCATCTGGAAGTTGGGAAGCAGGAATTTGTATTCCTGGGAGAGAGGCTGGCCCAGCTCCAGATATGGTTGAATGTGCTTCCATGGCTCCTTCTAAGTTAAAGTGAATCTAACTAAAGATCCTGTTATTACTTCTGTATCAGGGCCCAGGGAAAATTGATAAAGCAGGCTACTGGATCAAGAAAGCAGGCTACTGGATCAAGGATATGAAGACAACTTGAGAGATTTCCCTTCCTTCTGGCCTTGAGAACCATACCTTTCTGGGCAGTCAGAGTAAATAACACTGATTTCTACATACAATCCTGTGGATTTGTGTATTCAGAACTTTAATTTCACCTAATTATGATGAGCCTGCCAACATGTCAGGCCAGACTTTCCTCTGGTAGTTGTGGCTCAGTTCATTCTTTGATGTTGCTGCTCCACCTGCACATAACCCAAGACGGGCAGCTCCCGTGGTCAAAGGAATTAAAAGTTGCAAGGCCCTAGTCTAGTTTGTTGCTTTTCTCTCTCTCTACCCTTCGCACTCTCTCTCTTTATTTCTTTCTTTTTTTTTTAACTTGAGTATATTAGCAACCTCTTACCTGGTCTCCAGGCTACCAGCCACTTCCTTCCAAGGTAATCTTCTAGTCTATTAGAGTACCTTTTTTTTACACAGACTGACAGTTGTCATAAGTGCTGTAAGCAGTAACTGCTGTGAAGATTTCCCATAACCACATGTGACGTTCAAGCAAACAAAACAGACATAAGAGGTTTTTCAAAGAGTGCCTTGTCTTCAGCCACTGCCCCTGCCATTAGCACCTCCCACATTCTAGGGACAGGGAATCCTTGTCATTGCCTCAGTATATTGTGCACTCTTGCCTATAACCAAAGTGTCTCTTCGAGTTCAGTTGCTGTTCTTTCTGTTGCTTCCTTATAAGAAGTGTATTTAAATGTTATTCCGGCTCTGTAGCTTTCTTGGGCCACACTCCCTCTTTCAAGTCAGAGTTATTTTTTTCATCTGTATTCCATAATATTTTATACAAATATGAACATTGCATTTAGAACATTATATTGTACTTATTTGTATCTTTGTTTCTACAACTGCATTAGAATTTCATGTAATCCAAACTGAAAGAACATAGGAAAGTAGAGTTCTTTGGAGCAAGCAATATGGGCAACTCCCTGCATTATTTTGTACTAGTAACAAGCTTTTCTTTTTCCATGTAATATTATAGTTGTAGCATTGATGAATCTGAATATTTATAGAATCATAGAATTTCAGTGGGAAGAGGCATCTTAGAAGTGATTCCTTTGATATGCAGATGAAGAAACCACTCCTGTGCTTACGTTAGACCGCCTGAGTACCTTTCATCAAAATTCCAGCCAACAACCTTTAGGAATTTATGAGAATTAAACCATTTTACATTTCAGGCAAAAACATTCTGGAAGAGAACAAATGTGTAATGCATTTTAGTTCAGAGGGAGCCCCATTAACGAATGTTAACTGTGTTTAAGAAGTTGGGGTCAGGGGAAAAGCCAGACTATTTGATGAGAGATAATTGATAAGTTCAAGGAGGATTTTAAATACGAATAAAGTGTTTTTTATGTGTTTCATTGAGATGATTTGAGGTATCACGGTCACCAAAAGACAGCAGAGTGGGTTTTAGTGAGTTTCTTTTTCTCTAGGTTTAATTGAACCATTTTTTTTTTCTTTAATAGGTTTCAGAACCTTCTGTGGTCCAGAAAGACATTTGTGGACAACATGAAAATCTATAACCACAGTTACATCTACATGCCTGCCTTTTCTATGAAGACAGGAACAGAGCCATCTTTGCGGGTTTATTATACACTGTCAGATGTTGGTGCCAATCAAACAGTGCTGTTTGCCAACCCCAACTTTCTGCGTAGCATTGGAAAGTTCTGGAAAAGTAGAGGAATCCATGCCAAGCGCCTGTCCACAGGACTTTTTCTGGTGAGCGCAGCTCTGGGTCTCTGTGAAGAGGTGGCCATCTATGGCTTCTGGCCCTTCTCTGTGAATATGCATGAGCAGCCCATCAGCCACCACTACTATGATAACGTCTTACCCTTTTCTGGCTTCCATGCCATGCCCGAGGAATTTCTCCAACTCTGGTATCTTCATAAAATCGGTGCACTGAGAATGCAGTTGGACCCATGTGAAGATACCTCACTCCAGCCCACTTCCTAGGGACAATGGAAGAAGAAAGGACTGAACCAGGGTATTTTTGTTAGGTTTTCTACATGACTCCAAGAGGGAATGGTTAAGTTGTTTCATGGGTTTGCATGGGCCCTTGGAAAAACAGGAAAGGAGCGATGAAGATCCAAGCAAAACTTTACTTTCAGTGTTGGCTTGGAGGACAAATAAGAAATGAAACATCCTGTGAAATACTTTATAGCACATGGCAGATTTGCAACTAGTAAAATGCTGGTGAAATGCTGTTGGTAAAGCACATGGTTCAAATCTAGAAGATGCAGTTCAAAAACAAGACAGACTTGAGTTGTTAGGGCTGAGGAACCAATCAATATAGAATAAAGAAAATGTTGGGGTAAAAGTGTTGCTGATTGTCAACACAAACTGGCTTAATAATATCAATAAGAACCTGTCTTATTAAGACTGGCTTTAGAACTGTAGGTTTTTAAAAAAATTATTATTTATTTTTGCCCTCTTTAGGGGAAGTGGGTGGGTAGATTTAAAAAAATCCCTTCCTGAGTAATAAAGATACAAAATGTTACAGCTGATAATTGTGATTTGTTGAGCCACGTCTATATTAACTATAGCTCCCCTCTATTTTTGAAATTTTACATAAGAATTGCTTCTTCCTCTTTTGTCAACTCTACAGAGACAATGTGAAGCATTATTGAATTTAGACTGTGTTGATTCATAGTCTGGATAACAGGAGCCACTTTCCTTCCTCAGAATTTAGGACATAAACCCAATTTTAGGTCTGCATTATGTAAGCCTGTTTGCATTGTCATTTTTATTTTAGTGCAAAAGACTACCAATATGAGTGCATTATTTATTTGTAAATTGGCATAATTGTCTTCATAATTCAATATTCAGAAATACAGTAAAGCACAATGATGGAAAGCTTAGTCTCTGTGGAAGACAGACCAGAAGACAAATCCCTTTTCTACCTACTGTGGCATATTCACTGCAAGATAAAGGACATGTGTGCATACATGCAAGAATGCATATGTACAAACATGTAGACACACACATACATACACACAAAGTTAAAGCTCATTTCTGTGCAACTATGAAAGCTGAACTCATATGACCCGGTATGGCGAAAATTTGTAACCAGTGTTGGAGAATCACAAATGTGTTATGCACGATCCATTACATGTTGATATAAGACAACCAAGCTCACTGGTTACTGCACATAATACCCACAGCAGCACGAGATGCAAGTCTTACCCCAAATGCTTACCCGGAATGAGCAGAATTATCTTACTCATCCTGATTTTACCCAAAATCTCATGAATGGGCTTGGTGTTGAGCATGGTCACACAAGGTATAGTTTGTACAAGTAAAAAGATGTGAATTAGTAGCTATTTATTTCCTTAGTAGCAGGTAGGACTACTTAGCTTTTTACACTAGCTTTGATACACAGCAAGAAAACTCTACTGACAGATTACAAGCATCCAAAAGTGTTTACATTTCAGAGACGGGTAAAGGAAACCTCTCGTTGTCTTCATACTTTGGAATGTCTTAAGCTAAAATGAGACACTGGAACTCAATCTCTTTATTATTTTAAATGTCACCAAATTTCAGGTAAATTGTACCAAAAAGTTCTAGTTTAATTTTAACAGTAAAAACTTGGCATACCATGTTACTATGTAAACAATAATGGCTGGTATTTTTTGATGGGTTAATTTAACATGACATCAACGTAAGAAAGCCCTTGGCAAAATTCTACGTCATTGAAGTAGACCATTTCTAAATGCAATTAAATATTGAAGTTATTATAAAAATTAGCATTTAAAATATGACTTGTTGATAGTGCAGATTATATTGTTACTTAGAAAGTTAAGAATTTGAGAGTATTGATTCTATTGGAGAACTGGTTTGCTATACAGCAACAAAAACGTGAGAATGTACCATGAGGAAACTGTGTTAAATACTCACTTTGAGTGAAACTTTGAATATGTTTCCTCTTTTGAGCTATTATTATTTAGTAGTTACCTAAAAAAGAACACATTTTCACTAGTATACCATTAAAAATGTAAAAGCCTTAACAAAAACACATATAAAAGTTAATAAAGTATGTGTTACTCAGATTAGTACTTTAATTGTTAAAATGGAATTAATGAGCTCCATAAAGCCCATACATCACAGTTCCACTGAAAATATTATCTGGACTAGAATATCTTAAACTCGGGAAGTGGAGGTTGCAGTGAGCCAAGATCATGCCACTGCACTCCAGCCTGAGTGACAGGGCAAGATCTCATCTCAAAAAAAAAAAAAAAAAAAAAGGAGAAGGAAGGAAGAGAAAAAATATTATGTGAAAATTTTTCATCTTGTTATGATGCCTGGGATAGATTTATGCAGTAGATTTATATAAAATTTTTAGTTTACAAACTTGTGAAACTATTTCATGTGGGTTCTGAAGGGCAAAACAGAAATGGCCAGTGCTGGTGATGTTTGATTAGACCAGTTCTTCTCAGCTGGGATGATTCCTTATCCCTCTCTGGTGACATTTGGCAATGTCTGGAGACCAGAGACATTTTTTGTTTTCATGACTCGAGGGTGCTGATAGCATGTAATTAGTAGAAGTTAGGGATTCTGCTAAAGATCTTACAATGCACAAGTCAGCCTCTCATAACAAAATAATTATCCAGGTTGAGATGTCAGTAGTACCAGGGTTGAGACACCCTGGATTAGACCAAAATGAAATTTTGGTTGTTCCACTTTGTCTTCACTTAAAGATAGACATACACCCTCACAGCATTCAAACTATGACTACAATTTAATGAAAATATTTTCTTACTGTAGATTACAACTCACTAGATATGCCATACATATGCCTTTTGGCCATAATAGGTTAGATAGAAGTGTGTGTGTGTGTGTGTGTGTGTGTG
>NW_012110008.1:620942-635028 GCF_000951045.1 Mandrillus leucophaeus | reverse complement strand
TAAAGGAAACCTCTCGTTGTCTTCATACTTTGGAATGTCTTAAGCTAAAATGAGACACTGGAACTCAATCTCTTTATTATTTTAAATGTCACCAAATTTCAGGTAAATTGTACCAAAAAGTTCTAGTTTAATTTTAACAGTAAAAACTTGGCATACCATGTTACTATGTAAACAATAATGGTTGGTATTTTTTGATGGGTTAATTTAACATGACATCAACGTAAGAAAGCCCTTGGCAAAATTCTACGTCATTGAAGTAGACCATTTCTAAATGCAATTAAATATTGAAGTTATTATAAAAATTAGCATTTAAAATATGACTTGTTGATAGTGCAGATTATATTGTTACTTAGAAAGTTAAGAATTTGAGAGTATTGATTCTATTGGAGAACTGGTTTGCTATACAGCAACAAAAACGTGAGAATGTACCATGAGGAAACTGTGTTAAATACTCACTTTGAGTGAAACTTTGAATATGTTTCCTCTTTTGAGCTATTATTATTTAGTAGTTACCTAAAAAAGAACACATTTTCACTAGTATACCATTAAAAATGTAAAAGCCTTAACAAAAACACATATAAAAGTTAATAAAGTATGTGTTACTCAGATTAGTACTTTAATTGTTAAAATGGAATTAATGAGCTCCATAAAGCCCATACATCACAGTTCCACTGAAAATATTATCTGGACTAGAATATCTTAAACTCGGGAAGTGGAGGTTGCAGTGAGCCAAGATCATGCCACTGCACTCCAGCCTGAGTGACAGGGCAAGATCTCATCTCAAAAAAAAAAAAAAAAAAAAAGGAGAAGGAAGGAAGAGAAAAAATATTATGTGAAAATTTTTCATCTTGTTATGATGCCTGGGATAGATTTATGCAGTAGATTTATATAAAATTTTTAGTTTACAAACTTGTGAAACTATTTCATGTGGGTTCTGAAGGGCAAAACAGAAATGGCCAGTGCTGGTGATGTTTGATTAGACCAGTTCTTCTCAGCTGGGATGATTCCTTATCCCTCTCTGGTGACATTTGGCAATGTCTGGAGACCAGAGACATTTTTTGTTTTCATGACTCGAGGGTGCTGATAGCATGTAATTAGTAGAAGTTAGGGATTCTGCTAAAGATCTTACAATGCACAAGTCAGCCTCTCATAACAAAATAATTATCCAGGCTGAGATGTCAGTAGTACCAGGGTTGAGACACCCTGGATTAGACCAAAATGAAATTTTGGTTGTTCCACTTTGTCTTCACTTAAAGATAGACATACACCCTCACAGCATTCAAACTATGACTACAATTTAATGAAAATATTTTCTTACTGTAGATTACAACTCACTAGATATGCCATACATATGCCTTTTGGCCATAATAGGTTAGATAGAAGTGTGTGTGTGTGTGTGTGTGTGTGTGCGCGCTTGTGTCATGAAGTTAGGCATCTCTATCCTTACTGTGTTATGTGTTCCTAAGTAAGGACCTTGCTGAATCATCCTGTAGAGTGCTCTGGAATACTCTATTATTATTAAGATCTTCAATTCTAAGCTCCCACTATCTTTCTTTGTTTATCTGAAATTAATAAACAAATTCTTTGTTTATTCTGTTTACCTTCAGAATTGGGCCTGGTACTTTTCCAGATTTGATCAATTACATTTTGAAATCACTGACCCTTAAAATTCAGCTCAGAAGACACTCAATAAGAAAATCTTTAATCACTTTTGATGATGCACCTGCCAAGAAGGGGCATCTCTTTGTACCATCAGACTAATTTAAAAAATAGTTGTGTGGTCATAAAAATTTGGCTGCTCCATGGGGGCAAAAGGAAGGGTGAAGAGGCTAAAAACTAGTATCCTGATAGGATTTTAGTTTCTGTTAGCCTTGATTTGAGAATTGCATTGATTCCAAAGATCATGACTAAGGATGGCCTCTTTAATTTTAATCACACTTCAGTAAAATTAAGATAGGTGAAAGATTAAGTCATTCCATAATTAAGAAAAGTAATGTTTATATGAAAGATTTTTATATGGACAATGACTCACAGACACATATGCTTTGTATAGAGTATTTTGCCAAAAGTTTATAGAAAATTGTGCATCTACACTGCATAATTCTCATGTAAGAAGTTAAGGAAGTGCTCACTGGATTTTGCTTCTGTACAATTCACTTTTATCTGTCTTCACAAGGGTAGGAAGTAAATGATCCCAAATGGCACATGTTCAGACAATACTGTGTTTGGCTTTGTGATGTCTCATGTCTTTCTCTTGGCTAAAAAAAATTGCTTAGGCTATATATAACTTGTACCTGAAGCAATCTGGATAACATGGCTTGAAATGGAAAATAACTGAAAAAATCCTGGGATTTTAAATTTGCCAAAAATATCCTTGGATTAGTCAAGGGCTTTACAAGAGTGTTATAGATGATTCAAAATGGAAACAATATTGATACCATTTCTTTTCGTCAGCAGTTATATATTCCAGTTTTATAACTTTATTATATACAGTTTTTGATTTCTTTATTAATAGAAAGTCAGCCATCCAGAGTTTTAATTTCTTTGTTTGAAATATCGACTTTGTGAAATTTTTTCACTGACAAATCCTTGTCGGGAGGGACCTAAGGGGGAGGGGAATGTTACCAGTCCGCTGAAAACTTTAGGAAATGTTCAGTGTGTTGTGTAAATATTTTCCCACCAGCACCAGGTAATATATGCTCTATATTTGTAGAATTCCAAAGATCAAGAGCTGTTAAGGATGTTTATATGAACTTGAGGACAAGCTTGTGGAGGAATAAGGACTGAGACTAATATTATGCTTTTTCTTTCTTTATCTTCCCATCATATAGGTCGACTCTCAGGTTATATGAATTTTGTTGGGCACACATCAGGGCTGGAAGTGGTAGAAGTGGGTTAACAATTTCAAGGTACTTGCAACCTAGATCAAAGCCTCTAATAAAGTCAGCAGTACATATAACTAGCAACTTCATTCCACTATGTGCTAGGAGGAGGGTGAGGCAAGTTGAAAGGAGGAGATGACCCTCGCCCCATGCTCTCAGGATGTAAAAGGGCAGAGTGGTCTCTACCCTTAACCTTGGCTTTTTAGCATAATCAGTCTCTGTCCTTTCCCAGGAGAGCTGCCTTGGCTCCAAAGTTGAGCTGGTAGCATTGTGACTAGAGAGGTAGTGTGGAAATTCGCTGAGGACCTCAAAATTTTACACTGCCTTAAACTGTTTTGTTTTTGCTTAAACTCGTGCTGTCTAAATTTGGGTGTCTTGTGGCAGAGTCTGATCACCCCGACCTAGTTATAGCCCTGCCAGCCCTGCCAGCAATTCTAAAGTGGAGCTTTTCCCCCTCATTCATATGGATAGTCTGGGTCCTTGAAGCTAAGGAGATATCAAATATTCCACCAGTTTCTACATAGCTTCTTTAAAAGTCCTAGAGACTAACTCACAGGAAGTCTGAAGCCCAGAGCATCTGTTTATAAACTCCTAAATATGAGGCCACAATATTTAGATTGAGCACTACAAAATTTCTATTTTGCAAGTGGAAGGAGACTTGAATCTATAATTGTTGTAGGTTTTTTTCCTTCTGTCATAAGAAAATGGATACCATCTGCTTTACCCTCAGCCCAGACTTGTCTTTTGAATTTTTTACATACATCTTAGGGGTGAGAGATTGAAGCAAGAGCATGAATGAAAAGCTTATTCAAACATAACACAGCCTCTGCTCACCATTTCAATACGGGAAAATACATGTTTCTGTTTCCCTCTAATTTGCTTTCTCTGGTGCCAACATTTCTGATTTCTTCTGTCTCTAAAACGTAAGGAATAACTACCATATTATAAATTGACTTACCTTATTATAAATTGACATACCTGTGAGCATTTGCCAGCCAGTCAAAGCCCATGACTATAACTTTTTAAAGCACAGAAGAGGAATTATATTTTATGGTCACTCTTCTGTGTTTCTGTTGATCTCTATATTGTGCTAAAATTCTTTCACATAATTTTTTTCTTGTTGAAGCTGTGGGATATAAGCGATGATGCCAAGGTGTCTGAGAATTTTATAGAATAATATCCAAATATATTGGTCCTGCCTCTTTCTGCTTCTATGTAATTAAACTTTCTCTTAATGTTTATTTTTAAAATATATGCTTCGCACAATACCGATAAACATCTAAGAGATGTGATTTAATCCAAGGCAGAGAAAACTAAGAATCAGTTAATGTCTATTTTATCTGCAGAGTAAGAAAAACAGAAAATTGTAATAAAAAAAGGTTTAACCAAACTGAAAAAAAAAAGAGAGAGAAGATCTTGTTTTAATTTGAAAGGATGATTGAGAGTGATCTCAGAAGAGAGTTCAGCAGGAAGCAAGAAAGAGGCTGTTGACCTTGAGGGGAGCCTCAAGAATGGAACTTTTTTGAAATATTTTAAAGGGAATATCTTGTCATCCAGCTGTTATGGTTAATAATGGATAGCTTTCTCTCTCTGGGTGAGACTTATCCATTGCACACCTGATGTGCTGACCCCTGCGATTTCCCCAAATGTGGGAAAGTTGCCCGCGTAATTTGTGGTAATGGGGGACTGTGTGTTCCTGCTTTTCCCTGGTTACAAAAAACAAAAAACGAGAGAGAGAGAGAGAGAGAGAGAGAGAGAGAGAGAGAGAGAAGATGCTAGAGGAAGCAGTGTGACAGCCAGATTGTGAGATGCTGACGGAGAGAACAGAGTGGTACCTGCTTATCCACTCGGACCATGACAGTCTCAAGGCTCCACCCTTTGCTGTCCATTTCCGAGAGGTGCTCTCCGGGGAGTTTGATCTCAGTGAAACAACACTCCTGTTTTCTTTTTCTTTTTCTGTTGAGATGGAGTTTTTTGCTCTTGTTGCCCAGGCTGGAGTGCAATGGTGTGATCTCGGCTCACCGCAACCTTCGCCTCCCAGGTTCAAGCGATTCTCCTGCCTCAGCCTCTGGAGTAGTTGGGAGTACAGGCGTGCACCACCTCGCCCGGATAATTCGTATTTGTAGCAGAGACGGGGTTTCTCCATGTTGGTCAGGATGGTCTCAAACTCCTGACCTCAGGTGATCCGCCCGCCTCAGCCTCCCAAAGTGCCGGGATTACAGGCGTGAGCCACCGCGCCCGGCCCCATGCTCCTGTTTTCATAGCCTTTTTTTGTCTGTACTTTGGCACATATTCCCCAAATAAGATTATTATTTAGATCTCCTGTCATGTTGAGGCAGTGATAGCAGGAAGTGTCACGTTGACCCTCACCCTTGGAAAGTGAGCTATGCATAGCTAGAGTTAGAACAGGAGGTTCTAACTTTGCCTCCACAATTACTTCAGTAACAGGCTTTTGTATCCAAGATTACTTGAGCTGACTTAGATGCATTTTCTAGTGTATACAACACACACACATAAGCCCTTTACCCGTGGAGAAGAGGGAGATGGCTGATTCAGTGGGAGTGGGAAGTGGCAGAGGGTGCCTTAACTTTTTCTGGCTTGATCCCTACTTCCTTATGTGTTTCCTTCGTGTACCTCTGTCACTTTAGAGATGTAACCATGTCTGTTCCAAGTTGTATCATTATTATCAAGAAGTCCTATAAATGTAGCAAATGTGACTATTTTATAGAAATGAAAAATAGTATATAGGCCTTGGAGAAGTCTGATAATAGTATGTAAATATCCTTTATTGAAGTTGTAGAACCTTCTAGAAGGAAGCTCTTTAGGTGATAACTGCAAGAGGATTAATGTTTGTTTCTCCAGCAAACACCAGAAGCAAGGAATCAAACTCACTGCTTTTCATTCAGTCTTAAGCACCGCTGGGCTCTCTTGTTGATAGGTTCCTATAGACACTCCCCTTATAACTAATATACAGGATTCACAATTTAGGATGACTGATGGCCACTAGGGTACATCTTAGAGACACCAGAGAGAAGAGAACAAATACAGTTCCATCAAAAAGCCTGCTTAATCTTTAACAGGTCTGAAATATTACTAGAATTCCAGTTACTATGCAGCATAGTTGGTCTAAAAGCACTCGGGCAGAAAGGTGTCGTTTTGGTCTCTTTAACTCTATTATGGCACATTTTAATATTATTCCACATGTGTGCAAACTGTTTCTCAAGAGCAAAGTTTGAGCCTGGAGATAAGAAAAATTTAAACATCATTTTTTCTCATGTAATATAATCTGACTACTAATTCATGGATATAATAATTCTGGGAAAAAAATTTAGATTAGACTATAAAATTGAAATCACCTTTGAAGAGTATATAGCATTGCTTCTTTCTATTAAAGCCAACCTCCATTGGCAGAAAGTGTGGAGAAAATCAGTGTGCTTCAATTCTTTTTGTAGAGTTTCATATAAAATGTTGCAGGTAGAAAAGAAAACTTTAATTGGTACTTTCTACAGTGTGACTAGAAAAATTAGTATCTGTCTCTGTTGGTTCTGCTGACTTGCTTCTTTCCACCGAATCTAAATGCAATGTCATAGGAGGAGGTTTGCTGTAAAAACATGTCTTTTTCTTTGGTGTGTTCATTGTAATTATGGCTGGCAGTGAGAAGGTTCAGTAAGTCTCAATTTCTCTACCTCCCTTACTTGGAGAAAATTTGTAAATGTACCCTGTGAATAAAATGATTTTTTTATAGCTTGTGAAGTCTTTTTATTTTCCAGAATTAAATGGGTGATGCTTTATTTTGTATCCATATCAGCTACACTGATATTTTTTCTTACAGATTAAAAGTCATGAGACTTAGTGAGGAAATCATTTTAGAAACACTGGATTATAATTGCTAGAATATAAGAACACTATTGGTACTTCTTATGTGGATGAAAGGACTATCTATAGGGCAAACTAGAAAGAAAACTGAGCATTTATTTAATATGATTAATGTAGATGAGGCTAGTTTTTTTGTCAATATCAGTATGTGTGTCCAAGAGATACTTTAATACATTCCTAACAATATGCAATACATTTAGATTCCCCTTCTCCACATATGGGTGACTTTCAAAGCCCAAGTGTGCCTTTTTGTCTGAATTATTTAGATAATTGCTTCAAACTCCCATTTCCCTTGGGCGCTGTTGGCCCAGTTCTGCCAGACTCTTCCTCAAAGGGAGTGACATCAGGAAATGTGACCTTGATCCATCCTTTATTATACATTTCTCCTCAGAAATTGATCAAGGTACTCTGTACAGATCTCCTTATTAATTCTCTGACTTCATTCTCACACGACACAGCTTTTTGGGCTACAGCTATTTCAAGAAAGGACATTCTATTACCTAATGGAAAATCTACATGGTGTTTAGCTGAATCACTTGGAAACAAATGCAAAGCTCCAGTATAAATGTGGGTTACCCTAACCTATCCTCAGACCATATGAGGAAAACAGACTCAACTTGTTTTCACCAACTATCATTAAGTCCCCAAATCTAGATTTGACTGAGTCCTGCTCTTCTACTTTGTTTCGATTTGAGCATTCCAAAACAGGTATTAAGACTCCAAAGGCATTAATTACTCAAGAATTCCCCCTGAACCTAAAAGGAGGATAATTATAAATCATAGACTATATTTTTGCTTGAAAACTTATTATTTGAGATATACAGTTAGATTCCTGATGATATGAGCAATTATAGATGTGGAAGGATTGACTTCATTTGTAATTTATATTATTCCATTTTATGAGCATTTAGAAGTATAAGAAAACAAGTTCTTTGTTTATTTTATATAGATAGAGTAAAAGTTATTTCTTTCCTTCTCAATAGTCATGAATTCTGGGCAGGAATTAAAAAGTCACCCTCAATACTTGGAAACGTTTTCATGGTAAACAGTGCAATCAAATGTTAGGTTAAAAGGCAATCAAGAATTTGTGGGTCTCAAGATAGATGTCAATCAAGGAGATTCCAACCTTTGCATATAGGGGCAAGGGAGACAGCAGGAATAAGGTACAAGTGTTCATTGGGTGGGAGCACTGTAATCGATTTCCTACCAGGCAGATTACTGATCTCTAGAAAGAGAATGCTTCTCTACCAAGGGTTTAACATTAGCCTTTGCTATTGTTCGTTGGGCACTTGGCAGTGGTGGAAGCCAGATTATCATTAGTCTTTGATGTCGATTCCATGCATAACCTCCATACCTGTTACCAAAACCACTTTATATAGAAGTCCATTGAGAAAGTAGTGGAGTAATTGAGAAAAGAGACCAGCTGATAGCCATTCAACACACTGTTTAGTCTGGGCATCTTATAAAGGTTATGACTGCAGTAGTGAGGTTAATTTCTGGAGTGGTTTTCAATGCGTTCTATCCTGGAGCACATAACAATTTATTCTAACTGAACTAGACATGTATTCCAGATTTGCCTTTCCGGTCCTCAGTGCTTCTGCCAGCATAGCTATCTGTGAACTTACAGAGTGACTCATTTACCATATCGACATCATGTACAACATATAATATCCTTCTGACCAAGGAACACACATTTTATGGCTAAAGAAATGTACCAAGGAAGTAATTCCCATGGAACTAGCTTGTATTAGTATTATTCTTTACCGTATCATATAGAACATACATTATCAACAGGAGAGATACTGTCCCCTAAAAAGGCAAAAATTGGTTTTAGGGAGTGTGATCTGAGAGACCAAGTTAGGTGCCTTTTTATCAATCAGGACAGACCCAAAGATTAAGGAAACAAAGTTAACCTATGGGAGGAGGATTCAGGGTCTGACTGGCATGACACATTTCTAAATTCTTACAAGAATAACCACACTCTCACCACTCACCAACCTCCTTAACAATAAGAGCTTTCAGGCAAGTTATCCTAACTCTGATTTACAACCCAGACCACTGCAACTCTGATTGGACAGGGGATCTGCCTTATAAACATTCTCTTCTGATAAGCTACTGCAGACCTTAAACCAGTTTCAGCAGCTTATAAAGGCTACACACAAACTCTGCATCTTATACTTCACCTTTTGATGTAAAGAGCCAAATTCTACCTCATTTTAATGTTAAAACTCAGCCCCAAAGTGAATACGGCTGTATGTTATGTGGATGTTTGCCCATCATGCATGTACTCTGCTCCCTTCATAAATATGTATAGCTTTCCCTTCAAACCCGCTGAATATTTATGACTGTACAAACCTTGCCAGGCATATAACCCAACCTGTCTTTTCCCTCTGCAAAGACAGAGCACCTTTGGTCTATGCTGGAGACTTTCTCTTCCTGGCTTGCAAGCCAATATTGCTAATAAAACTCTCCTTTCTACTATCTAGCCATCTGGGTATCTTTTGAATGACAGAGGTTAAAAAAAAATTAGATACTATAATGGTTAGGAAAAAATATCTTAAAAGTTTATTTGGGGGATAATTTTAAAAAGTTTGAGGAACACTGATCTAGAAGTGTCTGCCTTACACAAAGTTATCATGGCCTAATAGGGACTCATTTTTAAGGACCATCTGAGAGACAATGTTGGGAGTATGGGATGCCATCTTATAGGATGTGGTGTATGTTTTGCTCAGTGACTAGTTTCTCCCATTATATGTTTGGGTTGTATTTAGAATATCTGGATCCGGGAACCAAGAGATGGAAGTAGAAGAGGCTCCACAAGTTGTGATACTTTGTGCTTTTACCATTTTTTAAATCAGAATATTATCTAATTATCTCGTGATTTTTCTTTAAATCAATTGTTACTTAGTATATTTTAAATTTCCAAATACATGGAAGATTTTCTGGTATCTTTTTGTTATCTCTTTCTCATTTAATTCTGGCATGACCAGAGACTATATTATGTGTGATTTTATTTTCTAAAACTTATTAAGAATTATTTTATGGCACAGGTTCCATGAGTACTTTAAAGGAACATCCATTCTGTAGTTCTTGGCAATAATGTACTGAAAGTGTTTATTAGGTCAAGTAGGGATGATCCTTGAACAATGTAAAGGTTAGGGGTGCCGACTCCGATGCATTTGAAAATCGACATGTATCTTTTGATTCCCCCAAAACCTAACTACTGATAGCCTACTGTTGACCAGAGACCTTACCAATAACATAAACAGTTGATTAACAAATATTTTGCATATACATAAAAAAATATGCTGTATTCTTACAATAAAGTAAGCTAGGCCGGGCGCGGTGGCTCAAGCCTGTAATCCCAGCACTTTGGGAGGCCGAGACGGGCGGATCACGAGGTCAGGAGATCGAGATCATCCTGGCTGACACGGTGAAACCCCGTCTCTACTAAAAAATACGAAAAACTAGCCGGGCGAGGTGGCCGGCGCCTGTAGTCCCAGCTACTCGGGAGGCTGAGGCAGGAGAATGGCGTGAACCCGGGAGGCGGAGCTTGCAGTGAGCTGAGATCCGGCCACTGCACTCCAGCCTGGGCGGCAGAGCGAGACTCCGTCTCAAAAAAAAAAAAAAAAAAAAAAAAAAAAAAAAAGGTAAGCTAGAGAATAGGAAATGTTATTAAGAAAATTATAAAAAAGAGAAAGCATATTTACTATTCATTAAGTGGATCATCAAAAAGGTGTTCCTCCTCATCCCCTTAATGTTGGGTAGACTGAGGAGGACAAGGAACAGGAGGGATTGATCTTGGTATTTCAGGCTGGCAAAGATGGAAGAAAATCCTCATATAAGTAGATCTGCGCTGTTCAAACTTATGCTGTTCAAGGGTCAACTGTACACTCTTACTGATATATTTTATCTATTTGCTCCATTAACTATAGAAAAAAAGTAAAGTCTCTAAGTATGATATGCCAATTTCTCCTTTTAGTTCTATACATTTTAGTTTTATTGAATTTACTTTGAAATTTATTATAAGTTTCATTCATTGAGGAGTCTGACTTCCAGATCAAACTCCTATCTGTAATTCTTCCTGTCTGACCACAGACAATTATAAGGCTTTGTCTAGCAGGCCTAATGGAGAGAAGCTGCTCTCCTGTATTATTTCGTTTTTGAATTACTATAAAGAAATATCTGAGGTTGGGTCATTTATTAAGAAAAGAAGTTTAATTGGCTCATGGTTCTGCAGGCTGTACAAGCACGGCACCAACATCTGCTTGGCTTCTGGTGAGGGCCTCAGGAAGCTTATAATCATGTCGAAAGGCAAAGCACAAAGCAGGAGCAAGCCCATCACATGGCAAGAGTGGGAGCAGGGTGGGAGGTACCACACACTTTTAAACAACCAGATCTGGTGTGAACTTGGAGTGAGAACTCGCTTATTACCAAGGGGACGGTGCTAAATCATTCATGTGAGTTTTGTCCCCATCAAACAAACACCACCCACCAGGCCCCACCTCCAATACTGGGAGTCACATTTCAACATGAGATTTGGAGATGACAAACATCCAAACCATATCACCTCCTCACACCTTGGTGCATAGCCAATTCATCAGTTTTCTAGAGTGAGTTGCAGTCAAGGACTTAGGACTCTTAGGAGAGCCATGCTCATATGCATATCGGCATTCCTAACCCAACACCTTCATGTAGAGGCCTTTTTTCAGGGGACTTTGTTGAGACACCTCTCCACTTTGACTCAGTATCTTTCCGCTGCTAGAAGACCTGCCCTCTCTTCTTCCCCCTGGCCCATAGGTCCATAAAGAGAGAAAGAGCCTTTTGTTTAGGATTCCTTGGCATTGAGACAATTCTCCCATCTACACTGCATTCAGTTAACTCTCGCCCAGTCTCATTCCATGGGGAAAAACTACACCCCAGTAAACTGGTACCTCCTGCTTGCAGGGTCATAGTAAGTAAATAAAGTCTTGATTGTTGCTTTCAGTTGGCTTATTGTCCTGACTGACCAACACTTGATGGCTCGAAATACACGTTGAAGATTGTTATATTTTCTTTATGAATTGGCCCTTTTATTCTTAACTTTTATAACAATGTAAGTATTATCATATGAATAAGTATCAAAATAATTACATATATTTTTCTTTTTTATTTTTTTGTAACACTCTGTTTTGAAGTCTACATCAACATTAATGAAAACTTACAAAATTTTTTACAGTTAATATTTACCTGGTGTATCTTTTTCTATCCTTTTACTTTGAGCTTATTGTAGGTATTCTATTTTTGCAATGTATCTCTTTTTTTTTTTTTTTTTTTTGAGACGGAGTCTCGCTCCTGTCTCTTATACACATCTAGATGTGTATAAGAGACAGCTGCAATGTATCTCTTGCATGCAGCATAGTTAGGTCTTGTTTTTCTTTTTTATCTCTTTCAACAATCTTTGCCCTTTAACTGAGGCATTTATCACTATTATATTTAATGCAATTGTTGATACTGATGGATTTAAGTCTATCATTTTATTACAGTCATGTGTCACTTAATGGTGGGATACATTCTGAGAAATGAGTTATGTGATTTCATCATTGTGCAAACATCATAGCGTGTACTTATGCAAACCTAGATGCTACAGCCGACTACACACCTGTGCTATATGTGTGTAGCTGATTGCTCCTAGACTAGAAACCTGTACAGAATGATACTCTATTAAATACTGTAGGCAATGGGAAGATAATGGTAAGTATTTGTGTATCTAAACACAGAAAAGATACAGTAAATATATGGTATAAAAGATTTAAAAATGGTATATCTATATAGAGCATTTACCATGTGAAACTTACAGTACTGGTAGTTGCTCTGGGTCCGTCAATGAGTGAATGTGAAGGCCTAGGACATTACTGTCCACTACTGTAGACTTTACAAACAATGTACACTTAGGCTGTACTAAATTTACAATCTTATGGGACCAATGTCATATATGCAGTTCATCACTGACAGAAATACTGTTGTATGGTGCATAACTTTGTTTTTTATTGGTTTTCCTCTGTTCTTTTTGCCTTTCATGCTGCTTTCTTGCCTTTTTTTAGATTAATCTTTTTTTTTAACTATATTTTTATCTGTTGCTCTAGGGATTATAATATGCATCTTTAATCACAGTATAACATGAATTAATATTATACTACTTCACAAATAAGGTTATATTAGTATGTCACGTTACTCTGTCTCCCGATCCTTTTTCCTGTTGCCATGTGTATTATTCCTATATATTTGATTAATTCCATAATACAACATTGTTGTTTTTTGTTTTAAAAACATAGATGCCTTTCAAAGAAATTAGAATATGAAAATACTCTTTTGTTTATATACCCCTTTATGTATAGATCTATTGCTTTTAATCCTTTCTGTAGAAATGATACCATCTCTCAACAGCCTAAGAACTTCCTTTAGCTTTTCTTGTAGTGCTGGTAACAAGTTCTTTCTACTTTCTTTCTTTTCTTTTTTTTCTTTTGAGACAGGTATTCCCTATGTAGTTTATGCTGGTCTCAAACTCCTGGGTGCAAGAGATCCTCCCACCTTAGCCTCCCATAGTGCAAGGATTACAGGCATGAGCTCCCACACATGGCCTCTCTCAGCTTTTATTTACCTGAAAATGTCTGTAGTTCACTTTCATTTTTGAAGTATATTTTATTTGCTATAGAATTCTAGCTTGACAGGTTTTCTTTCAGCTTATTAAATATATTATCCCATTGTCTTCCAGTTTACCATGTTTCTGAAGATTTTGCTAGAATTATCACCATTGAATTATAGGTGACGTTTGCTTTTGCTTTCACCCTCTAACTTCTTTTAAGGTTTTCTTTTTTCCTCCAGCAGACTAGAGCCCCTGGTTTGTTGAGTTGAATACAAAATACTTAAAGCGTGGTATTTTTCAGGCGGACTCACTGCAGCCACCAATAATGTCATTTTGTTTCTTTCTCTTTTCTTTTGGTAGAAGGGCAAGAGTCCTGAAATGCTCAATGAGCCAACTAATGCTGCTGATGTATTCAATTAGATTTGAAGTAAGGACAAAACACCAGAAACATAACATCTATGATTCTTTGCAAATTCATAGAGATTCAAAGGAAAAGAAACACTACGATTTCGGTTTTGGACAAAACGAAAGGTTATTTCAGAGATGATCTGATCAAAATACTCTACATTACAGGTGAGTCAATTTCAAGTTACAGAGGCACAAGTGACTTCTGAAGTACAGTCACCAGACACATATTTTAAAAAGAAAAAGTGGCCGGGCGCGGTGGCTCAAGCCTGTAATCCCAGCACTTTGGGAGGCCGAG
>NW_012110008.1:614453-615667 GCF_000951045.1 Mandrillus leucophaeus | reverse complement strand
GCCCGGCCCAACTCCACTTTCAAATAAAACTATACTTACTTCACAAATAGTGCCTTATAATAAAATATTCCTAATTCCTTCCTCCCATCACTTGTATTATTTCTGCCATGTATTTCACATATACATAGCATATATATATGTAAATAATAAAATACATTGTTGCTATCGTAATTTTGAACAAACTCTTCTTTATTAGGTCAATTAAGAATAAGAAAGAAAATAATTTTTATTTTACTTTCATCTATTTCTTCTTTGATGTTTTTCCTTTCTTTACGTAGGTCTGAGTTTCTGACTGACATGGTTTGGCTGCGTACCCACCCAAATCTCGTCTTGAATTGTAGTTCCCATAATCCCCACGTACCATGGGAGGGACCTGGTGGGAGGTAATTGAATCATGAGGGCAGTTACCTCCATGCTGTTCTCGTGATAGTGAATTCTCACGAGATCCGATGGTTTTATAAGGGGCTTTTCTCCTTCTACTGGGCAGTTCTTCCTGCCTCAATGTGAAGAAGGTGCGTCCTTCTCCTTGCCGTCTTCCATGACTGTAAGTTTCCTGAGGCCTCCTCAGCCCTGAGGAACCATGGGTCAATTAAACCTCTTTCTTTTATAGAGGCCAGCCTTGGATATTTCTTCATAGCAGAGTGCGAATGGACTATCACACTGACCTATATAATCCTTATCTCTAAATAGCGTATTTTAATTTTTATTATGAAATAGGTCTACTAGCAACAGATACCCTCAATTTTTATTTGTCTGGGAAAGTCTTTATTTCTTCTTAACTTTTGAGGAATAATTTTGCAGAAAACAGAATTCCAGGTTGGTGGGTTGTTTTCCTCTCAACATTTCAAATATTTCATTTCACTTTCCTTGCTTGCGTAGTTTGTGAGAAAACAAATGTAATTGCTTCTCTATAGATAAGGATATTTTTTCTCTCTAGCTTTTTTCAAACTTTTTTTATCTTTGATTTTCTGCAGTTTGAATATTATATGTCTAGATATAGTCTTTTTCTGGCATTTATTCTGCTTATTGGTTTATGAGTTTCCTGAGTCTGTAGTTCGTTATTAGACATTCATTTGGGAGAAATTTTCAGTCATTATTGTTTTAAATATTTCTCTGTCCCTTTCTCTCCTTTGTACTTCTGATATTTCCATTATGTATTATGTATATGTTACAACTTTTGTAGTCATCCCACAGTTCTTGCATATTCTATTCTG
>NW_012110008.1:609905-612953 GCF_000951045.1 Mandrillus leucophaeus | reverse complement strand
CACAGAAAAATTGAGGAGAAAGTACAGAGATTTCCCAAATACTCTCTGTCCCCACACATGCAGACCTTCCCCCGTTATCAACATCTCCCACCAGAGTTGTACATTTTTTACAAGTAGTGAGCCCTACATTGACAAAGTTATCACCCAACATCCACAGTTTACATTATGGTTCACTCTTAGTGTTGTAAAATTCTTTGGGTTTGGACAAATGTATAAGGACATGTTTCCACCATTGTCATGCCCTTTATCATATGTTACTCTGTATCATAACGAGTAGGTTCACTGCCCTATAGGTTTTTCATGCTCTGTCTATTCTTTCCTCCCTCCCACCTACTCTCTGGTAACCACTGGTCTTTTTACTATCTCAGTAGTTTTGACTCCTCCAGAATGTCATATAGTTGAATCATAGTGTATACCCTTTTCAGACTGGCTTCCATCACTCAGCAATATGCATTTAAGGTTTCCTTTGTGTCTTTTAATGGCTTGATCACCATTTTTTTTAGCACTTAATAGTATTCTATTGTCCGAATATACCACAGTTTATTTATTCATTTACCTACTGAAGGACATCTTTGTTGGTTCTAAGTTTTTATAATGAATTAAGAATAAACATTTAAATATAAATAAAGCTGGTATAAACATCTGAGTTCGGGTTTTTGTGTAGACATAAGTTTTCAACTATTTTGGATAAATATCAAGGAGCACAATTACTGTATTATATGGTTAGAGTATATTTAATTTTGCAAGAAACTGGCAAATTGTATTCCAAAGTGGCTGTACTATTTTATAGTCATTTCCACCAGCATTGAATGAAAGTTTCTGTTGCTCCACATCCTCACCAGCATTAATGTTACTGCTTTAGATTTTGACCATTCTATAAGTGCGTAGTGATCTCTCACTGTTATTTTAATTTGCACTTCTTGGATGAAAAATGATGTGGAGCATCTTTTCATATGCTGTTTGTCGCCTGTATAGTCTATTTGGTGAGGTGTCTGTTAAGGTCTTTGGTCCATTTTTAACTGGGTTCTTGGTGTTATTGTTGAGTTTTAACATTTTGTATGTTTTGAATAATACTCTTTTATTGGTTTTGTCTTTTTGCAATTATTTTCTCTCAAGCTCTTTCTAGTTTCCTATAGGTGAAGCTTAACTCATTGATTTTTAGATCTTTCTTCTTTTCTTTTCCTTTCCTTTCCTTTTTTTTTTTGTTTGTTTGTTTTTTGTTTTTTTGTTTTTGAGACAGAGTTTCCCTTTGTCACCCAGTTTGGAGGACAGTGGTGCAATCTTGGCTCACTGCAACCTCTGCTTCCCAAGCTCAAATGATCCTCCCACGTCAGCCTCCCAAGCAGCTGGGAGTACAGGTTTGCGCCACTATGCCGGGCTAATTTTTGTATTTTTTGTAGAGATGGAGTTTCACCATGTTGCTCAAGATGGTCTCAAACTCCTGAGCTCAAGCAATCTGCTCACCTTGGTCTCCCAAAGTGCTAGGATTATGGGTGTGAGCCACTGCACCTGGCCCTTCTTTTCTGATGTATGTATTTGGTGCTATAAATATCATTCTAAGCATTACTTTTACTTCATCTCATAAATTTTGATACGTTGTGTTTTCATTTTCATTTAGCTTAAAATATTTTTTAATTTCCTCTTGCAATTTCTTCTTTGACCCATGTGTTATTTAAAAGTATGAACCTAACAATATAGCATCAAAATAAGTGAGGCAAAAACTAATAGAGCAGTCCAGACATTTTAATCTGCAAGCATTTGGGGGATTTTTCAGCTAGCTTTCTATTATTGATTTCTAGTTTAATTCCACTGTGGTCTGAGAGAAGACATTGTATCATTTCTGTGCTTTTAAAATGTGTTAAGGCGTGATTTATGGTCCAAAATGTAGTATATCTTGGTGAGTGTTCCAGAGGAGTTTGAGAGAATGTGTATTTTGCTGTTGTTAGATGAAGCAATCCATAAATACCTAGATATCCAGGTGATTCATTGTGTTGGGTTCAACTGTGTCCTTACTGGCTTTCTGTCTGCTAGATCTGCCATTTCTGATACAGGAATATTGAAATCTTCAACTATCATAATAGATTCATCTTTTTTTCCTTTCTGTTTGATTAGCTTTTTAAAAATTATTTATTTATCTCTTTAGAGACACAGTCTTGCTCTGTCACCCAGGCTGGTGTGCAGTGGTACAATCATAGTTCACTGCAGCCTCTATCTCTTGGGCTCCAGTGATCCTCGTGCCTGAACCTCCTGAGTAGCTGGTACTACAGGCACACACTACCATGCCCAACTAATTAAAAAAATTTTTTTTTGTATAGATGGGGTCTTATTATGCTTGCCCAGCCTGTCCTCAAAGTGAGAGACCTCAAGTAATCCTCCTGCCTTGGCCTCCCAAAGTACTAGGATTAGAGGCATGAGCCACCATATCTGGACTGCTCTATTACTTTTTGCCTCACTTATTTTGATGCCATGTTGTTAGGTGCATACACATCAAAGATTACCATGTCTTCTTCAATAATTGACCTCTTTTTTCATTATGTAATGCTCTTCTTTATCCAGATAACTTTCCTTGCACTGAACTCTGCCTTGTCTGAAATTAATATTGTTATAGAATATAGTTATTTCTGCTTTCTTTTGATTAGTGTTAGGATAATATATCTTTCTCCACCCATTTACTTTTATCTATATGTCTTTAAAGTAAATTTCTTATAGACAACACACAATTGGGTTTTATTTTTGATGCTTTCTTACATTCTCTGTATTTTAATTGGTGGACTGTCATTCACAGAGATTACTGATATGGGTCAGATTAGTATATACCACATTTTTTAGCGTTTTCCATTGTTGTCCCTGTTCTTTGTTCCTATTTTTGTCTTCCATTACTTTTCTGCCTTTTGTGGCTTTGATTGAACATTTTACATTATTCCATTTTCTCTTTCCTTCTTAGCATATCAGTTGTACTTTTTAATATTTTTAATAGTTGCTCTAGAGTTTGCAATATACAGTTACAACTAATTCAACTCCACTTTCTTTCTTTCTTTTTTTTTTTTT
>NW_012110008.1:598462-608675 GCF_000951045.1 Mandrillus leucophaeus | reverse complement strand
CTGCTTATTGGTTTATGAGTTTCCTGAGTCTGTAGTTCGTTATTAGACATTCATTTGGGAGAAATTTTCAGTCATTATTGTTTTAAATATTTCTCTGTCCCTTTCTCTCCTTTGTACTTCTGATATTTCCATTATGTATTATGTATATGTTACAACTTTTGTAGTCATCCCACAGTTCTTGCATATTCTATTCTGTTTTTTTTTTCCCCAGTCTCTTTTCTGTTTGCTTTTTCGGTTTTGGAGGTTTGCACTGACATATCCTCAAGCTCAGAGATTCTTTGTCAGCTGTGTCCTGTGTACTTACAACCACATCAAAGACGTTCTGCATTTCTATTGCAGTGTTTTGATCTCTAGCACTTCTTTTTGATTCTTTCTTAGTATTTTCATATATCTGCTTTCATGGCCCATTTATTATTGCACATTGTCTGCTTTATCCATTATTCATGTCTACTTTAGCATATTAGTTATCGTTTGTTTTAAATTCCTGGTCTGATAATCTCAACATCTCTGCCATATCTGAAGCTGGTTCTGATGCTTGCTTTGTCTCCTCAATCTGTTGTTTTTTGCCCCTAGTACACCTTGTAATTTTTTTCTTAATAACCAGACTGAGTAAATTATTTTACTCAGTCTAATGTAAATTAGTGTATTATTTTCTTGAGAATGTACTGAGTAAAAGGAACTTCTGTAAATAGTCCTTTACTCAGGTGGTTGTAAGGTGGTAGGGGAGGGGAATGTCCTATAGTTCTATGATTAGGTCTCAGTCCTCAGAAACCCTGTGCCTCTGGACTGTCACAAATGCTTCTCATTTTTTCTCCCTAAAAACAACAACAACAACAAAAGCAACTGGAACAGAATTGGTTTAAGTGGGTTGGAGTTAGGCATTTCTCTTCTCCCACGTGGAAAACTACAGCTGGCTAGAGTTAAGATTTCTCTTCCCCCAGGTCATTAAGGCTCAGATAAAGCCCCAGTAAGTTAGGCTCTGGTTAGTTTCTCCTGAGGGCAGACCTTGTTAAGAATGAAGTGCTCTGGCCTATTTCAGAATGGTTCCTTTTTCCCTTTCCTTCCCAGAAACACATGGGGATTATTCTCTGATAGTCACTGTGAGGACCCAGTTGATTTCCTGGAGGTAAAACTCATGAAAGTGTTGGGGGCTCTCCTATGACTGGGTCTCCCTGAAGTTTTTAACTCTCAGAATTCGCCACACTGAACTCCCTGCAATTCATTCATTACCATTTAAAGAGTTGTTGAATGTTCACTTTGTTTAGATTTTTACTTATTGTTAGAAGAGAGTGGTGATTTCCAAGTTTCTTATGAGCCAGACTAGAAACCATTCTTCTCTGTGTTTTTCAGGTCTAACTCAACTAACCTTTTCATATCAAAATGGTTGGTGGTGTTGGTTTGGTAGAGGAGATGTCAGGTCAAGGGAATCATTGTTGCATCTGAGGATTTTTCCAGACTCCAGTCAGCCCTTTCTGCTCCAAGTACCAATAGCTTGATTGGTTTATGATTGTTATTATTTAACAGACAAGCTACCCAAGATCTGTGTGAAAGATGAATATTATATTTTACTTAAAACTAAATTGGGTTTCTAATAAATTTTTAACAACTTTATTTAGGGATAGTTTATATACCATACAATTTATACTATAAGTGTATAGTTTGATTATTTTTAGTAACATTTATAGTTGTTCAAACATTCCTAGAGTTCAGTTTTATAACACTTCTGCCACCTCCAAAAGTTTTCTAGTTACAGTTTGGATCAATCCCTGCTCCCAGCTCTGACCCCAGACAACCATGGATCTTCTTTTGGTCTCTACATCTTTGTCTTTTCTGGAAACTTCATATATATGGAATAAGACAATATGTATTATGTATGTAGTCATCTGTGTCTGGCTTCTTAGCATAATGTTTTCAAGGTTTATCTATGTTGTATATATCAATAGTGTGTTCCTTCTGATTGCAGAATAATATTTCATTGTATGCATTTACCACATTTTGTTCATCCACTCATTGGTTGATGTACATTTGGATTGTTTTTAGTCTCTAGCTGTTTTGAATAATGCTGGTGCAAACGTTTGTGTACAGATTGCTGGTTCTCATGGTAAAATTTTCATTTTAAGACACTTCTAAACTGTTTTCCAAAGTAGCTATACCATTTTACACCAGCCAACATCAACCTATGATTGTTTTGATTTCCTCACATACTCAACAACATTTGTTATTGGTGGTCTGTTTAAAAATAACCACTCTTGGAGATTGTGTGATGATATCATTTGTAATTTCAACTTTCATTTCCCTAATGACTAATGATGTTGAGCAAGTATTTATAAAAACAAACAAATGAAAACATAGAAAAACCCTCTAATAAAGCTATTTGTATATCTGCTTTGTTGAAGTATGTATTAAAATCTTTTACATTGCACATTTGGGGGAAATGGTTGTAAGATTATAAAAAATATAATCTGCATACAAGTCCTTTTTCAGATATAACATTTGCATTTTTTTCTTGTCTATAAATTATTCATTTTCTTAATTGTGTCTCTTAAGATCAGAGGGGTTTCTTTTTAAAAAAGTCACTTAATTTTTGTGGGTACATAGGTGTATATGTTTATGGGATACATGAGACGTTTTGATACAAGCATGCAATATGAAGTAATCACATCATGGGCAAATGGGGTATCCATCCCCTCAGGCATTTATCCCTTGAGTTACAACCAATCCAATTACACTGTTTTAGTTATTTTAAAATGTACAATTAAGTTGTTGTTGACTATAGTTAGCCTGTTGTGCTATCAGATAGTGTGTCTTACTCATTTTTTCTAACCATTTTTTGTGCCCATTAACCATCCCATCCTTCTTCCCAGGGATTTTCATTTTGATAAAGACCATGTTGTATTTTTGCATAAAGAGAGTGCCTTTGGTGTCTTCTGCAAATAAAGACACATTTCTTTCTTTTCAATATGCATGCATTTAGTTTTTTATTCTTGCTTTAATATACTAGGTAAAACTTCTAATACAATGTCGAATGCAAATACTGAAAATGGACGTCTTTGCCTCGCTCCTGATATTAGGTGAAGTTTCATCTTTCCAGATTAATAGGATACTAACTGAAGTTTTTTAAAGAGATGCCCTTTATCAGAATGAGGAAATTGATTTCTCTTCCTAGTTTCTTGAGAGTTATTATTATGAATGATTCTTTACTACTTACAAATGTATTTTTCTATATCTATTGAGATGATTGTTCTTGTTTTCTTTATTCTATCATTGTGGTGTATTAATCAGTTAATATGTTAAACCGATCTTGCATTCCTGTGATAAACCCCACATTCTCATGGTGTATAAAGATTTTGTGTGTTTCAGGATTTGGTTTGCTAATATTTTATTAAGGATTTTGTGTGCTTATGAGGTGTATTGGTCTATAATTTTCTTTTCTTGTGATGTCTTTGGCTTTGGCATCAGGTTAAAACTGACCTAGAAAAGAAATTGAGAAGTGTTTCTCTTCTTTCTGAAAGTTTGTATAGGGTTTGTATTATTTCTTCATTAAATTGTGGATAGAATCATAGTAAAACCAGCTAGGGATTGGCTTTCCTTTATGGGAGGAATTTTAATTGCTAATTCAAATATCTTCCCTGTATATAGATCTATTTTGAATTTCCGTAAGTCAGTATTATTAATTTGTGTAGTTTGTCTAATTTCTTGGCATAAAATTATTAATAATATTGTTACTTTGTTTGTTTGTTTTTTTGAGATGGAGTCTTGGTCTGTCGTCCAGGCTGCAGTGCAGTGGTGTCATCTTGGCCTTACAGGTTCAAGTGATTCTCATATCTCAGCCTCCCAAGCAGCTGGAACTACAGGCATGCACCACCATATTGGCTAATTTTTACTTAAAAAATTTTTTTTAGTAGAGGTGGAGTTTCACCACGGTGGCCAGACTTGTCTCAAACTCCTGGCCTCAAGTGATTCACTTGCCTCAGCCTCCCAAAGTGCTGGGATTACAGGTATGAGCCACCATGCCTGGCCATTATTCTTTTAATTTATCTAAGATCTGCATTGATGTCTGCTATTTTATTTCTGAATTGTAGTTTGTGTCTTTCTATTTTATTCACAGTAAGTCTCACTAAAGATTTATCAGTTGTTTTGCTCTTTGCAAAAATAAAACCCCACCATGTTTTGGTGTCGTCATACATTTTCTTTTTTTGTTTTTCATGTCATTGATTTTTGCTATGAGCTTTATTATTTCCTTTCTTCTACTTCCTTTCAGTTTGCTTTGTTCCTGGAGAGGTAATGATAATGTATTATAGGAGTTTAAAGAATGAGTACTTCCCATTCTTGAATCAGGGAATTCTTTGAGGAGAATAAGCCTTGAAGAGTAGATTATGATGGAGTGAGAAGGATAAGAGGTAGTGGGGAAGACATTCATAGAAGAGGGAATAAGACAAGCAAAGGCAGGCAAATACAGACTGTATGGGGAAAAAAAAACGAATAGTTCACTTTGTTAACTAGAGACCAAATACATCAGCAAGCACAAGTAATTTAAATACACTCAAGTCTCCGATTGAAAGACAAATGTTCTACCTTTATTATGGATTTGTCAAATTGGAGTTTTGTCTAATTTTGTTTAATGTATTTTACAGCTATGCTATTAGGTACAGTTTTAAGACTGTTTCATCTTTCTGGTTGTTGAATAGGTTAGATTTATTTCAGAATAGAGGAGGCTTCAACATTAGAGAACATATTAACATAGTTAATCACATTAACCAGGTTAAAAAAAAATCTATGTTCATATCAGTAGTTAAAGAAGATCATGAGAAAAAAATTATTTTTAATTTAAAAAAATCTTAGATAACTTCCCTAACTTTATAATGATATTTACCTAAAAAATGTATAGTAAACATCATTCTTAGCACTGAAACATTAGAACATACCTTTAAAAATAAAGGTTAAGAGTAGGATACCTTATCATTCAACATTTTCTCTGGGCACCTAGATGACACATACACAAAAATAGAAAGAAATAAAAACATAAAGATCTGAAAGAAAAAACACAACTCTTCTTTTTAAAAGATAGAAAAACCAAAATTATCTATAATTTCACCTATCAAAATTTGAAAAGTTTGTAATATTAATGCACAAATTTGATAAGGTTACCAAATACAAGATCAGCATATAAAAGTAAATTTCATTTTTACAGCATTAGTCATAAACAGCTAGAAAATGCAATTCGAATAATGAAACTATTTACTATGGCAGCAATAATAATGAAATGCCAAGACCTAATAAACACAACAAAAAATATACATGTCTCTTATGGAATAATTATAAAATTTATTGAAAGACAATAAAAAAGACCTGAATTAATTGAGAAATGTACTATATTCGTAGACAGAAAGACTCAATATTTTAAAGATGTCTTTGCTACTAAAATTGATTTAGACTCATAGAATTTGTTGTATAACTTAATTTATAATTTATATAGAAAAGCAAAGGATTGATAATTGCCAAGACACTCCACATTGATACAGTGTTTGGTGAGCATTTTCTTAAATTGTTAAGATACATGGGACATGAAATGAATTGAAAATCAAACTTTTGCATGTGTTGCATGAAGCTCTTAGGTATCAATTCCAAATGACTTTCAGCCAGTCCATCAGACGTTCATCCATCCAATTATTTTGGAGTTTATATGCACTGGCATTTTTGGAGCTCTCATTCTTAGATTTCATGCTGTGGCTTAAAATTAAATATGTGGAAATAATTTTTGGTCTTCAGTAATTATGCATATTATCAGCGATATACTGATTTTTATAGCTGGTAGTCACAATCTTGGTCTCCTTAATAACTTTAACATTGTCCATATGACTTTGAGGAATGTTTCTACCTTAGGATTTCACTAGGATGTCTAATTAACTATTTCCATGTTTTTCCTAAATGAATTATGTATCACTAAAGTAATCAGCTTCGATTCGAAATTATCAGGAAGACGCTGACAAACTGACATTTTATTGATAGTCTTGCATAATGAATGAATAGTTCACATCAGTATCTCATTTTTTTGAAGTTTAATCTATTCAGAGGTACCGTTGCGAATTTTTCTGCCTTTAGTTGGATTGCATGGCACGCAATAAGCAATATTTTTGCATGAATTTCAGCAATAAAATATAATCCAGCTTTATTCATTTCTGGGTATCTTTCCTTCTTAGGTCTTATAGAAAACTTGGTTGTTGTATTGCAGCATAATTTGGAAATGTAGTCATTCTTCCAAAAAATAATCAATTTATAGTAATCAATTTACATCTCACTGCATAATTTTCCTGCCATTTTACACAAACAATAGCTTTGTGCCTTAATGCACAATTACAACTCACTCTGTAGACTACATGTATATGTATAGGTAATTGTTGGTTCATCATATCTTTTTAAAGATATTTAAATGGCAGTTAAATTAAACAAAAATGACCCAAACAATGCCCATTAGTAAACTAATGGGAGATTGAGAAGTGCCGTAACAGAGTTTGTATATGTATAGGAAATGACGGTTACATCATGAGACTGCATACCTAACAGTAATAGTGACAGCATCAATTGTAAGATACAGTTTGATCTCAGAAATGTTAAAATGTGAAAAAAGTGTATCTTAGAATCAACAAATACTTTTATCTTCCATCATTGGGATGAAAAAAAAAGGCATTTTGAAAGGAGGATGAAGCACAAGTCAGTGATGCAGTCATGGAGAACGGAAGGGTTCTAATATTCTAAAACTGGTCCTTCCCATCAGAAGAATAAATCAGGCTGATAAGAAGCAAGGGAATATTGAATTAAAGGAGTGAATCAGAGATCATTCCCTTGGCAATTTGTTCAAATTCCAGTTAATTCAGGCTCCTCTAGACAGATGTTTTTGTATACTAGAGGGCTCTAACACATATGTCAAAAAAAAATATTGATAGCTCATATTGTTTGTTTTTAAATTTTGTTTCCTCAAATATTTATTGAACATGAATTCTTAAACATTATGCTAATCATTGTAAGGAATATTAAATGACTATAATCTGTACTCAGCCTATAAGAGATTTATAATTTGGTAAGGGAGACAAAGCACGGATAAAAGTTAAAATAAAGGGAGGAGTGAGACAAAAGTTAAAATAAAGGAAAGCATAAAACTAGACCAAAATAAAAATTCAGAAGAGTAGTGAATCTTTGTCTAGATAAACTTGTCCAACCCACAGCCCATGGGATGGATTTGAAAGTGGCCCAACACAAATTCATAAACTTTCTCAAAACATTATGAGATTTATTTTGTGTGTGTGTGTGTGTGTGTGTGTGTGTGTGTGTGTGTGTGTTTAGCTTATCAGCTATCTCTAATGTTAGTGTATTTTACTTGTGGCCCAAGACAATTCTTCTTCCAGTGTGGCCCAGGGAAGCCAAAAGATTGAACACCCCTGGCCTAGGTCATCAGCTGAAATTTATTTGAGTTGGAAAAAATTTAACCATCTCCTTAATGACTGACCAGACTGTGTATTTCAGGGGATCCTCCTGACCAAAGTTTGTGGGCAGCGTAAGAACAAAAGAAGCTGCCTCTTGCAAATATCCTTGAAGGTCAGCTGGGTAGTACCGGGGCACATGCTTATTCTACACCTTAGTCACAACATTCCTCCTCTTGTCCTCCTCTCCTTCCTTCCTGTTTTCAGACTTCCCTCCTTTGGCTTCTTCCTTGGGGTACTCTAGACCATAACTACCCGGCAGTGACTCTAAGATATAGTCTTAATCTTTCAAGTGGCATTCTGGACTAAAGAAGTTGCTCACCCCAGCTCCCAGGTAAATTCTGGGACATCTTTTTGCCTCAAAAATTATTGTGGCCACCAACACCCTTTGCTGATAGCATGGTCTATGCATTTTCAAATGTTGCCAAGATTGCAAGACAATGTTTACAGCCCTTTGAATTAGGGAGGCAAAGTGGCAGAGCAGGTGCAGGAGCAGAGCTGTGGCCCTCCTTCCTTTACCATCTCGCATACACTCTCTTGCCCACTCTCTACCCAGGCTATATTCTGTTCTTTCTTTTTTTCTTTTCTTTTTTTTTTTTTGAAACGGAGTCTCGCTCTGTCGCCCAGGCTGGAGTGCAGTGGCCAGATCTCAGCTCACTGCAAGCTCCGCCTCCCGGGTTTACGCCATTCTCCTGCCTCAGCCCCCCAAGTAGCTGGGACTACAGGCTCCCGCCACCTCGCCCGGCTAGTCTTTTTGTATTTTTTTTAGTAGAGACAGGGTTTCACCATGTCAGCTAGGATGGTCTCGATCTCCTGACCTCGTGATTCGCCCGTCTCGGCCTCCCAAAGTGCTGGGATTGCAGGCTTGAGCCACTGCGCCCGGCCCTGTTCTTACTTTCCAAGCTGCTGTACAAGTGAAGTTATAAATCCATTAAGAAGTCTTTACAAGAACTGCAGGGGTCTACACTGTTCCAGGAGCCCACGGCAAAAAAAAATATCCTGCTTTCTCACTTTAGCTTTCCGTCTTATGTTTGGTAGTTGAGAAAGATCTATTTAAAGATTTGTTTCATTTATTTATTTAAAATGTTTAACTTAAAAGAACTATCAGGCTGGGTGTAGAGGCTCACGCCCGTAGTGCCAACACTTTAGGAGGCCAACACAGGCAAATCACTTGACCCTAGGAGTTCAAGTCCAGCCTGAGCAACATGGTGAAACCCTGTCTCTACGAAAAATACAAAAATTAGCTGGTCATGGCAGCTAATCTAGCCACAGCACACACCTGTGGTCCTAGCTACCAGAGAGGCTGAGGTGGGAGGAGCACTTGAACCTGGGAGGCCAAGGTTGCAGTGAGCCAAGATCACGCCACTGCACTCCAGTCTGGGTAACAGAGCAAAACTCTGCCAAAAAACAAACAAACAAACAGAAAACCATCAATTTTAAAAGTTGCAAAAATAATACTCCCATATAATCTTTACTCATTATCAACAATCATTAATGTTTTTGCCATATTTGCTTTTTAAAATCTAATTATTATTCTTATTGCGGAAATGTTAGAAAGTAAGTTGCAGATACCATAATCCTTTACTCCCAAACTATTTCAATGTATATATCCTAACAAGGACATTTTCCTAGATAATAATAGTATAATAATAAGGTAAGAAATCTGATGCTGATGTAATATTGTCTAATACACAGTTCATATACAGATTTTACCAATTTTCTCATTAATGTTCTTTTTGGTGATTTTTTTTTCCCATTCTAGGATTGGATCTAGAATCACACATAGGATGATTGTCATTTCTTTAGTCTCATTTCATCTGGAACTATTCTTCTATCTTTCATCATCTTTAACATTGATTTTTGTTTATTATTATTATTATTATTATTTTGAGACAGAGTCTCGCTCTGTTGCCCAGGCTGGAGTGCAGTGGCGTGATCTTGGCTCACTGCAAGCTCTGCCTCCTGTGTTCACGCCATTCTCCTGCCTCGGCCTTCGAGTAGCTGGGACTACAGGCACCCGCCACCACGCCCAGCTAATTTTTTGTGTTTTTAGTAGAGATGGAGTTTCACCGTGTTAGCCAGCATGGTCTTGATCTCCTGACCTCATGATCCACCCGCCTTGGCCTCCCAAAGTGCTGGGGTTACAGGCATGAGCCACCGCGTCTGGCCCCAACATTGATTTTTTTAGAAGTTCAAGCCAATTATATGTCTCTGAATTTGGGTTTGTCTGATGTCTTCACATGATTTCATCCCATTAATACATTTTTGGCAGGAATTTAGCATATTCTGAGAATATTATATTAGGAGTCCTGAGATTCCCCTTGTTAGGGGTTAAACCATTTTTTGTAATTCCCCAAGTAATATGAACGTACTGATTTCCCCACAGCCTCACCAACAGAGTGTGTCATCAAGTTTTGCATTAACTGCCAATATGATTGATGAATATTATGATATCTTGATGTAGTTTTTAAGAAATAAACTTCATAGAAGTAGAATTAGAAAGCAATAAAATTGATCCATTTTAAGCACACAATGTGATGAATTTCAGCAACACTTATAAGATAGACTATATTCATCACTTTAAAAAGTTTCTCATTTTGTTTTAGTTAAATCCCCCCAAATTCTTGCCCCAGACAAACACTGATCTGCTCTCTGACACTGTTGATTATATTTGTGGATGCTAGAATTTCATATAAATGGAATCATAAAGTGCTATAGTTTTTCTTTTCCTTTTT
>NW_012110008.1:595436-598124 GCF_000951045.1 Mandrillus leucophaeus | reverse complement strand
GCCTCCCAAAGTGCTGGGATTACAGGCGTGAGCCACTGTGCCCAGCCGATGCTGTAGTTCAGATGTTTGTCTCCTCAAACCTCATGTTAAAGTCTGATTCCAATGTTGGCAGTGGGGCCTAATATGAGGTGTTAGGTCATGCTCTGTGGCTGAACTACTCTATCCTATTCATTTCCCTCATGAATGCACTAATGCCTGCAAAAGTGAGTTCTCACTCTTACTAGTTCCTGAGAGATCTGGTTGTTAAAAAAAAAAAAAAACAAAAACCCTGGCACCTGTCTGTCCTCTCTCTTGCTTCCTGTCTCACCATGTAATCTCTAATACACCAGCTCTCCTTCACCTTCTGCCATGTGTGGAAGCAGCCTGAGGCCCTCAGACTGCAGAACCACAAGCCCACAAAAAACCCCCCCTTTTTTTTTTTTTTTTTTTTTTTTTTTTTGAGAGGGAGTCTCGCTCTGTCGCCCAGGCTGGAGTACAGTGGCGCGATCTCGGCTCACTGCAAGCTCCGCCTCCCGGGTTCACGCCATTCTCCTGCCTCAGCCTCCGAGTAGCTGGGACTACAGGCGCCCACCACCACGCTGGCTAGTTTTTTGTATTTTTAGTAGGGACGGGGTTTCACCATGTAAGCCAGGATGGTCTCGATCTCCTGACCTCGTGATCCACCCGCCTCGGCCTCCCAAAGTGCTGGGATTACAGGCTTGAGCCACCGCGCCCGGCCAATCCCCCTTTCTTTATAAATTACCCAGCCTCAGGTATTCCTCTATAGCAGCACAAACAAGCTAAGACATAAGGCATGTATACATGGTGTCTGCCCTGGCTTCTGTTTCTCTGCATAATACTTTTGAAACCCACCCACATTGCTGCATATACCGGCAAATTATTTTTCTTATTACTGAGCAGTATCCCATTGTGTGACTATGCCACAATTTATTTATCCATTGTCTTTTTTACGGTGTTTTGCTTCCAATTCGTGGCTGTTACGAATAATTTATGAGCATTTATGAACAAGTCTTTGTGTTGACGTATGATTTTGCTTCTTTTAGGTAAATATATAGGAATGAGGTTGTCGGGTCATATTGCAGGTGTCTATCTAACTTGATAAGAACTTTCCAAACTGCTTTCCAAAGAGGTTGTACCATTTTACATTCCCGCCAGCAATGTTTGAGAGTTCCGATTTCTTTGCATTCTCACCAACAGCTGGTATGTTTATTTTTAATTTAGAATTAGTGGGTGTGTAATGGTATCCCATTAAATTGCATGTTTATGTTGACTAATGATTTTGAGCATCTTTTTATGTGCCATTTGTATATCTCATATTGTGAAGTCTCTTTTCAAATGTTCTGCCTGTTTATTATTTGGTGGTTTGTCTATTATTGAGTTGAAGAAGTACTTAGATGTATGGATTACAAATATTTTCTCCAAGTTTGTGCCTGTCTTTTCATTTTCTTACGTACCTTTCGAAGAGAAGTTTTAATGTTGATAAAATGAAACCTATCATTTTTCTTCTTTTATGGCGTGCATTTTGTGTGATATCTAAGAAAACATGCCATAAGTTTGGGTTGATTTTTCTCGTGTTTTCTTCTAGAATATTTATAGTTTGATCACAATGTAGACACATATGAAAACATCACGTTGTGTCCCATAAACATATATAATTTTTATTTGTCAATTAAAAACAAGAACAAAGAATAACAGAATAAAAATTGAAAAATAAATTACATTGAGATTTTAAAAATGTGTGTATGTATATGTGTGTATAGGTATACATATAAAATGTGTGTGTGTGTGTATATATATAGTTTTAGCTTTACATTTAGGTCTGTGATCTATTTTGAGAATCTCAAATCTTTTGTCACTCTAGCTTCATGAAAATCTCTTTTTTCCCCCCACCACTTTGTTTTCAACAAAATTTTTCCCTCAGGGGACAAGCCTGATTTTTTCACCCTGGCAGTGCCCAGAATCAGCAAATGCCTTTATGAATAGTTGCAGATCTTCTGCTTCCTTCTGAAGGATCTCCCTTCTTGGAAATTTTTCTCCAAGTCCTGTTGCTTTCACCACCCTCTGATGCTCTTAAATGTATGGCTGATGTAATTTACCTGGATTTTCTGGTTATTTGTTCGGTGTTCCTGGCCTGTTGTGAACTACTTTATCCTGTTAGAAGTGCGTCACCTTTTCTGACTGCTCTTGATATTTTTAAAAAATTTGTCTCTAATTTTTAACAGTGTGCCTATGTGCAGTTTTCTTTGTATGTATCTTGCTTGTTGCTGTAGCCCTTCTTAAATTGGAAGCTTGATGTCATTCTTAAACTGCGAAAAATTATTGCCTATTAGCTCTTCAAAATGCTCTGTCCATCTTTTCTAACCTTTTCTCCTGAGATTTGAATTTTACATACTTTAGATCTTTTCGCTGTATGGCATCTATCTCTTACGTTCTTTCCTGTGTATTTCCATCCTTTTGTTTCTGTGATTTAGTTTGAATAATGTCTTCTGTCCTTTCTCCCAATTTATTAATTCTTTCTTTAGCTCTGTGTGATTTGACTTGAAATGTATTCGCTGAGGTCTGAATTTCATTTAAAAAATTTTAAGCTCAAAACTTCCCCTTTCTTTTTTTTTTTTTTGACAGAGTTTCGCTCTTGTTGCCCAGGCTGGAGTGCAATGGTGCAATCTTGGCTCACTGCAACCTCTGCCT
>NW_012110008.1:577687-595311 GCF_000951045.1 Mandrillus leucophaeus | reverse complement strand
ACGGGGTTTCTCCATGTTGGTCAGGCTGGTCTCGATGTCCTGACCTCAGGTGATCCACCTGCCTCAGCCTCCCAAAGTGCTGCAATTACAGGCATTAGCCACCACGCCTGGCCTGGTTTTTTATATAAATTATATTTGATTTTTGTTGAAATTCTTCATTCTTTCATTTATTTTCTTGAATATATTGTCATACTTAAATTATGTGTCTGACAACTTTAATATTTAGGTCACCTATATATTCCTGATTCTTTTTTTTAATCTTTAAAAAATAATATTTAAATTTATTGTTTCACATTAGTTTGAATAAAGCACAAGCCAAGATTGTTTAAATATCATTTGCAGATGTCCAAGTTTCTTTACAATTACAGGTTGTGGACATCATCAACCTAGTCCTTGACTTGCAACTAAAAAAGGCAACAGGTCTGTGTGAGTGACAGAAGAGCACATCCCACTCATGTCATGAGCAAAGAGTCAAAGTTGAAAAAACAGTAACGGTCTTGACATCAGTACTGTAAGAATTATTCTGCAGTAAACTCCAACCCAGAATGGGGAAGAGTACTGAATTCACTGAGCACATTCTGGACACAATTCTGACAGATTTCAGTCTCACCATCTCTGTCGGAGCAGGTTTCATTCTCCAATTCTCTTTCACAGAACAGCAGAATGTGAGTCTTCATAAAAGTGATTAACGGCCTTTCCGCTTCTTCATTTTTCCTCCAGCCACCTTGTTCCTGACACCAATAGTGCCCTCTGTATCATCATTATCTCCAGCATCCTCTCGCGAGCGTTTCTTCTTTTCTCCATGCTCCCTTAACTCCATTCGGGCAAATCTTTGGGCTTCAGCCACGCGTTCTGTCAGCATCACAACCTCATCATCCTGTGTTGGAAACACTGGTAGTTTCTTCCCAATTAAGTGTTCTATGCGCTGGAAGAGTTCCACATCATACTGCGTGACAAAAGTAATAGCCTTTCTGGAGCGCCCAGCTCTAGCTGTTCGACCTACTTGATGGATGTAATCCTTGGAATGGGTAGGAATGTCAAAGTTGACAACTACATCTACATGAGGTATGTCCAAACCCCGGCTGGCAACGTCAGTTGCTAGAAGAATGGAACGGGCCTTGGCCTTAAACTTATTAAGGGATCCTAGGCGCTTACTCTGACTCATTTGTCCATGGAGGGGGATGGCAGTGAATCCAAGATTTCGCAGTAGCAAAGCTGTTCTCTGGGTATTATTACAGGTGCTGCAGAATATCATAAAGGAGTTTCCCGCCAATTCATTTAGAATATAAACCAGGTAGGTATCCTTGAATTTAGAGGGAATAAAAATATAATATTGCTGTAATTTTTCAACTGTCTGGTATTTAGAGGAAACGGCACATTTCGCAGGATTTTTCAGAGCTGCTCGCTGAAGCTTTTGCACCTTCTTGGTCATGGTGGCAGAGAAGAGGAATGTTTTCCGATCTCGAGGGATCACTTTGAGGTTCTTGTCAACCTCTGTCTCAAAATCCATATTCAGTATTCGGTCGGCTTCATCCATGACCAAGTATTTGAGAGCTCTCAAGTTGAAACGTTTCGTATTTTCCAAGTGGTCAATCAGTCGACCAGGAGTTGCTATTATTATGTGTGGTTTTTTTGCAAGGGCCAAAGATTGAGACATTGAATCAATTCCACCCACAATCACAGCACTCTGCACTCCAATAGAGGACCCCAGGGCTTCAAACTGCTCTGAGATCTGAAAGGCCAGCTCCCGAGTCGGGGTAAGAACTAGGGCAAACAAACGCTGTGGGGTCTCCAGCAGTGCATTCAGAATGGGCAAAGCAAAGGCGCCTGTTTTTCCAGAGCCAGTTTCTGCCAGCCCAATGATATCACGACCTTGTAAGGCCAAAGGAATAGCTTCAATCTGGATCTTGGTGGGTTTTGTCCATCCCAACTGGTCACAAGCTTCACACAACACATCTGTCACACCCAGGTCTTTAAATGTTTTAGTTTCCTCCTCTTCCATCACCGGCTGGGACGCTTCGGTCGGAGAATCACGTTCCTCGGGCGCCGCCATCTTGTCTTATTCCTTATTCTTTTGTCTGCTTTTTCTCTGGCTTTTGAGTCAAATTTTTTAACTTGTCAATCTTGGATTGAGTGCTGGAAATTGCATATTAAAAATCATCAAGATAACTGGATGCTCTTAATTATTGTATCTTCCTTCATGAATAATTTATTTGGCTTTGACAGAAAGTTATAGAGGTAGGTCACCTTAAATTTTTGAAAGACTTAGTTGATATAAAGACTTCAGTGTCTGTGAGTGTGGTCTACTTCCGGGTCACCCTTATTTCTGTGTCAGGGATCTTTACCAAAAGCCCCTCCTTGAAGAGTCCTAACCTGTCGTTTTTGTTGTTCAATTCTTCTGAGACTGCAGAAGTTCTGCCTAGTTTTTGGGTTTTCAGCTACACTTTCTGCTTTTGAAATTACCACGTAAATTGAAGTAAAAGTTCAACTCAAATGCTATGTTCATCTCTTATTCTCTCTTCTTCTAGACTTTCACCTTTAAAATTCTCACCATTTCTTGTATCTTCAAATGGGTTTTTAAAAAATTTGTCTATTTTTTATTTTCAATAGGGAAGTTGGTCTAAGGCAATCTAGTCATCAATACTAGGGATGAAAACTATGAGTATCATATTTAATTTCCATATGTATCATTCAGTACTTGCTAATAATCTTCCCACATCATGCTAAGCCAAAAGAATAGCTTTTACAGTATTGTAGGGAACTGGGTGGAGAGGCAGGTTGGGTGGGTGAGATTTTTCCCCAAGCTCTCCTCTATCACATCTGTGGCCTCAGAACAATCAACTGTAGTGGTAATTGCAAAGTGTATTGCAGGGCATACACATGGCTGGTGAGGGAAAATTGGACTGTCCATGAGACAATGCATCTGGTAGACATTGGTTGGTAGGTGGGCTGAATTAGTCATGACTGCTTGGTATCATGCCGTGGAAACCCTAAGAAACTATCAAAAGGAGGATACTGTTTGTATTCTGATGGGATATTAGACAAAGGAAATGAGATTTACTATTTTTAGTATGACCCTGTTTGTATCCACAGGTTAGATGGCCTGAATATACAGACTATATTTAAAATGGAATTCCTCTAATTAAAATAAAATACAGTCTTCATTCTGAATTTTCTTATTCATCTTGTTACTGTGTCAATTCACTAAGCCTTCAAAGGATGACAGAAGTATAATATCTGTGGAAATCTCAAGAGGTCATTTTTATGAGTTCGAACTTTATTATCAAATAACGTTTTATAAACCTTCTGTGATAGGATTTCGTACCTTCCAAAGACATTATTCTCCATTGTAGAGAAACCTTCTTTTACCTTTAGAAAACTGTGTACTGCGATCAGTGGTTAGCTCTTAAGAAGAAAGGAACTGAGCTAAACGTTTAATTCTACCCCTGTAAATTGTTCACCGGAACCTTTCCAATTCATTCAGAACAATCAAGTATTGTAAGGGTTATGGGTGGAGGGAAGAGGAAAGAAATTGCTCTCATTGATTAAATTTCCTTTTCTTTCTGAGTTCTGGATTTGTCAGTTTCCTCTGAGTTTTTGTTTGCACCAACCTCTGAAGTCATGTTTGCACCAATGATTTTATCCAATAGTTGATCCCAAACCATCTTAACTTTTCATAGGTCACTCTTCCAAGGTTCATGAGAAAAAACTGAAAGTTTGTATCTTTGGTACTTCAATTAACACTGACTTCACTTGGTATTAGTGCTCCTTTTAGCAACTGTATTAGTGTATCCTCACACTGCTTATAAAGAATTACCCAAGACACTGGGTAATTTATAAAGGGAAGAGGTGTAATTGACTCACAGTTCAGCATGGCTAGGGAGGCCTCGGGAAACTTAGAATCATGGTGGAAGGGGAAGCAAACACATTCTTTTTTACATGGCAGCAACAAGGAGAAGTGCCGGGCAAAAGGGAGAAAAGCCCCTTATAAAACCATCAGATCTCCTGAGAACTCACTTATTATCACCAGAACAGCAGCATGGGGATAACCACCCCCATGATTCAATTATCTTCCACCAGGTCTCTCCCATGGCATGTAGGAATAATGGGAATAACAATTCAAGAAGATATTTGGGTGGGGACAGAGCATCCCTGTCCCCTCCCAAATCGCATGTGCTCACATTTCAAAACACAATGCTGCCTTTTCAACAGTTCCCCAAGATCTTAACTCATTACAGCATTAACCTGAAAGTCCAAGTCCAAAGTATCATAAATTGACACTCAATATTAACCATTGGCCAGGTGTGGTGGGTCACACCTATAATCCCAGCACTTTGGGAGGCCGAGGCAAGAGGATCACTTAAGGTCAGGAATTCGAGACCAGCCTGGCCAATATGGCAAAACCCCACCTCTACTAAAAATACAAAAATTAGCAGGGTATGGTGGTGGATACCTGTAATCCTAGCTACTTGGGAGGCTGAGACAGGAGAATCGCTTTAACCTGGGAGGCAGAGGCTGCAGTGAGCTGAGATCGCACCACTGCACTCAGGCCTGGGCAACAAAGTGAGATTTTGTCTTAAAAAAAAAAAAAAATTAACCATCATAGCAACCTTTGAGAATTCATATGTACCTGGTAGCATGGTGTATAAACTGAGCTGAATCAATAAACAAGACCTACTTGATTGAAAAACCTAATTACTCCTCCCATACCAATCTCTACAGTATATCTATTTATCCATCGCTAAGCTCCTTGGTAACTATGGACCAAAACCTGTGTAAAACTTAAAAGAAGAAAAGCAATTAATCTCCTGAACTACAGAAAAACACCCACAGTCCAGGTATAAAATAGTTTCCCAAACTGAGCCTCATCTGCATAAAGTGTGTCTGAATCAACAGCTAAATGAGGAAATAAAGCCCTGATATTTAAAGTCAGTAATGCTTTGATTCATTTGCCTTTTGATGTAGTATATTTTTATGGCTCAGGGGAAGTAACACATTGAAAAGGACACAGGAGAGGAGGAGGAAGTGGCAGGCAGTGAGGGTGGAGAAAATAAGGGCAGAGCCACTGAGAAGAAAAACATTAAAAAGCAATAACTCTAGCAAGAAAGACACAAAAATGATTACATGATATCTCCAATAGATTTTGCATTAATAAAAAACTACTGATAGCATTTCTAATGCAAAAGGCTTCAAACAATTGATGATAAATGATTTATCAGATAATTTCAGTAACAATATTCAAGACCCACTTTATAGTGAACACATGACACACACATCACATGGAGTGTTACGGTCATCTTCTGATTGTTGGACTTTATGTAAATATTTTCTTCAATCATTTTAATAGCTTCATTCAGGTATAATTAGTATGCAACAAACTACATATTTAAAGTGTGTAACTGACATATGGACACACTTGTGAAGCCATCACCACAATCAACATATTGAGCAGATCAATCATACCCAAAAGATTTCTCATGCCTCATGACCCTTTGTGTCCCTGCCTCCTGCCCCTGCCCACTTCCTTCCTACCCCAAGGAACCAATGATCTGCATTCTTTTATTACAGACAAGTTTGCAGTTTTCAGATTTTTTTTTTTTTTGACTGTGTCTCGCTCTGTCGCCCAGGCTGGAGTGCAGTGGCACAATCTTGGCTCACTGCAACCTTCACCTCCCGGGTTCAAGCGATTCTCCTGCCTTAGCCTCCATAGTAACTGGGATTACAGGCACCTACCACCACACCTGGCTAATTCATGCATTTTTAGTAGAGATGGCGTTTGGCCATCTTGGCCAGACTGGTCTCAAACTCCTGACCTCAAGTGATCTGCCTACCTCAGCCTCCCAAAGTGCTGGGATTACAGGCATGAGCCACCATGTCTGGTGGTTTTCAGATTTTTATACCAATAAAATCATGCTACATGTACCCTTTGTCTGACTTTTCTTAACCCAGCAAAATTATTTTGAGATGCATCCATGTAGGGCATATATCAACTGTTTCTTTCTTGTTATTGGTGAATATGATATATATCATACATTGTTTTTTCATTCACTTGCTGATGGACCTTTGTGTTTGTTGCTATCACAAATCAAATTGCTGTGAGCATTCACGTACAGGTCTTTGTGTGGAGGTTTGTTCTTATTTCTGTTAGGTATATACCTAAGAGTAGAATGGCTAAATCACGCAGCAGAAATATGTTTAACATCTCAAGAAATTCTCAAACTATTTCACAAAGTAGGGAATTCTAGTTCTTCCACATTCTCACCAAAACTTGGTGTGGTCAGTCTTTCTAATTTTAGCTTGTTTTATTTCATACAAGACATATTTAAGATTCTAGAGGATTACCCTTTGAATACAGAAAATAAAGACCAGCACCTCATCAGAGAAGCTTTCCCTGACCACCCAAATTAAAGTAGCCCCCCAATTATTCCATACTGTATCACCCTGGTTTTGATTTTTGTATTGTACTTATCACTACTTGATATTTTCTTGTTAATTTGTCAATTAAAAATAATTCTCTATCCCGTGAGCTGAAATTCTCTTCATAAAAGCATATACCTTTCAATCTCATTCAGAGTCCCTTTCCCTTAGCCACAATAATATCTGGCCCATTTTAAGTGCTGAATAAAATGTTGAAAAAGTATTTTCCAGCTCTGGCGTGACGGCAGCTGTTGCTCCAATGGAAAGAGTTTCAAAAGAAAAATCAACTTGTTTTAAAAAGTAGCACCACAATGAAGCTCCATGGTCACTGACATCTATTCTCCACCTCTACGTATGACTTCACTGTTCGTGTCACCAGTGATTTCATTCTACCAGTTGTGATTCCTGTTGCTTAACATTTCCTGTTCTGGAATCTGTTTTTTCCTGACCTCAAAGTCATCATCATACCTCTCTCTGGTACCAAAGCAATGGGAGAAAGAAAAATAACTTCCTTCCTGAGTTTATTATTTCTATAAGCAATCAGTCCACTTTATGTTTTCAGTTGTTGTTGTTTGTTTGTTTTTTATACCCTCCATCCTGCTGCCACATCTCAGACTTTCTTTCTTTCTTCATAGTCCGAAACCTGAAAACACCTTTCATTTCCTTGGCTACCTAGTCAATTCAAGTCAAGCTTTTTGCCTATCCTGACTGAGTTGCCTGCTTCCAAGTTCCCCTTTTACTTTCATTGACTTTATGCACAGCATCTAGATAACAGTCCCAAAGTAAATTCTCGCCTTTTATTCTATCAAAAAAAAAAAAACAAAACAAAAACCTGAATGGCTTTCTAGGCAAGGGTTGCAAATCAGCCCCCTGTGGTTCTAATTTAGATGGAATATATGTTTTGTTTGTTTGGGTTTCTTAGTTTTAAAACAAAATTTTTACCCGTTTGTTAAATAGTTAAGGGATTTTATATAAAAATCTGATTTCTCATAAAAACTAAAAGATCTGCAAACAGTGGGCCTAGGCTCTCATGAGATAGTAAACAGTTGAGTATTGGCTGCTCCATGTAGACAAAGTAAATACTCTCCAGTTTGCCAGAGTCCCCAACACTCCCTATTATTTCCCTGCTGAAGTCAAGCATAATTTGTTATTTATGTTACTCTTGTGCTATTGTTTTTCTTAGAGTGGAGAAATATTTCTCTAACCTCATCTGTCTTTCAAGCATAAGAAAATGAAAGCCTGAGAAGGCTACCTATTTGCTTATGGGAATGCAGACTGTTTCTAAGTATATAATATGGAAAAGCTAGTGTATGTCTTCGTCCTACATTTAGCACTTTTTTTTTTTTTTTTTTTTTTTTGAGACGGAGTCTCGCTCTGTCGCCCAGGCTGGAGCACAATGGCTGCAATCTCGGCTCACTGCAAGCTCCACTGCCTCCCGGGTTTACGCCGTTCTCCTGCCTCAGCCTCCTGAGTAGCTGGGACTACAGGCGCCCACCACCACACCCGGCTATTTTTTTGTATTTTTTAGTAGAGATGGGGTTTCACCGTGTTAGCCAGGATAGTCTTGATCTCCTGACCTTGTGATCCGCCCGCCTCGGCTCCCAAAGTGCTGGGATTACAGGCGTGAGTCACCGCACCTGGTCATTTAGCACTCTTTACTCTCTTCCATTACCTACCCAGCCTCTGTGGGGAGGAGAATTTGTGACTCCATCTAGTTATACCCCAGAACGGGAGCAGGTCCCTCACTCAGACATTCAGCCTTTCCAAGGCAGAGGCCCAGGCGGACTTCTTAACCTCATCTTCTACTGCAACTATTCTACCTTCAACTGAGATTGTTGTGGCTGAAACTTCTTATGCACTGTCCCTCCAGGCCTAAAATCTTTTTCCTATAGCCCCACACTTTTCAGAAATCACAGCCCACCCACGCTTTTTCTGTGAAAAGCCTTTCCATCTTCAAACTGGCCCTTGTCAAAGGCGACTGTCCCTAGGAATCGTTACTGATCTGTCTACCAGATGTGGCTTCCTTCCTCTCAGCTTCCATAGCTTTGTTCTTCTACTGCACTTACGGGGCCTATATTCTGCTTTAAGTTTTAATATCCCACTAGGGATTATGTCTAGGGTTCTGGAAAGCTCCAAAGATGCAAATAATATTTTTAGAACTGGAAGAGAATGAAAAGAACTTAGGACAATAAACAGCAGATATAAACATCTGACATTTAAAGATTTATTACTCAGGACATTTTACTTATACATGCATACACACATTCTTGCACAAACACTTCTAGGAGGAATATCACAGTGATTCGGAGAATGGGTTTTCAGGTTAATCATACATACCAATAGCAGTGATATTCTAGCTAAATTTATTCTGGGGTAAATTACTTAATCCCACTGAATCTGTTATCACTAAAAAACTACAGGTTTAATATTTCTTTCACAGTGTTGTTAAAAAGATTAAATGAGCATGAAACACTTATCACAATGCTTGGCATGATATAATGAGCACATTATAAATGGTATCCATTTTGACAATGGTAATAATTTTAAAATAGTTAATATACTTTCCTCTTTTGGCTTTTCAGGTGTAAAAATTTTTACCCCAGTACTACTGGAGATGGGGAAAGGAAACTAGCAGTGTTACAAAAGAAAAATAACGAAAGCATTATTTTTCATATTTGACATTGAAAGTGGAATTTATGCATCAAGACAACAGCCTAGGCCAGGCATGGTGGCTCATGCCTGTAATCTCAGTACTTTGGGAGGCTGAGGCGGGTAGATCACTTGAGGTCAGGAGTTCAAGACCAGCCTGGCCAACATGGTGAAACCCTGGCTCTACTAAAAATACAAATTAGCCATTATGCATCTGTAGTCCCAGCTAGTCGAGTGGCTGAGGCATGAGAATCGCTTGAACCTGGGAAGCAGAGGTTGCAGTGAGCTGAGATCACACCGCTGTACTCCAGCTGGGCAATAAAGTGAGACTCTGTCTCCAGAAAAAAAAAAAAAAAGAAAAAGAAAAAAGAAAATAGCCTAGTAAAACAGATTATCATTTTGAGAGAAGATTTTAAAATTTCCTTAATATTCTCCCCAACTCTTATTTTTTAGCATATCAAGGTGAGCATATTTAGCTTCATAACCAGATTCTTGAGGTTAGAGTTTTCCCTAAGGAGTCCCAGACAGCAAGATTCAAGTGGAGAGCCTGCACTTTTCTGGCCGCAGAGGGTTACAGGGAGGAGAGAGAGGGAGAGAGAGAACCACACATGTGTTGCTGTTGCTAGTTGTCTGCTAGCACCCACCACTGTCACACACACTGATGCTCTTTCTCTCATTCCAACACTGCTATTGGCTCAGTCGCCATGCCCACGAGGATACTGAACCCTTTCTCAGAAAAGAAGGAAGCACTCCTGTGAATATGATGCTGGAAGGGCTTTTCCTGCCCACACAAGTAGAACTGTCTTGGCCTTTTTGCAGGATCACCCGGTGTTACATCTAAACACATTTCTTGCTTATGATCAACCAGTCATCCCTTCATTCCTCTTCCATGTCCAGGCGTGTTTGCTCCAAAAGTTTATCTAGCCCTCATCTGTCCTCTTCCTTTTAATGTAAAATGAAAATAATTTCACTTCTTGAGAAGATGAACAATATATGCCCCCTGTAAAAAATTGCAAACAACATATGAAGAAGAAATGAACTGGTACTTGAAATCCATTCATCCTGTGGTAACCACCGTTAACATGTAGTGACTCTCATTTTCTATATCTCTTTGTGCAAATAGACAAATATTATGTGTATATATTTTCACATAATTTATATCATATGCTTGCTGTTCTTGTCAGAATCAATCTTCCAGTTCTTTAAAAAATTACTTCATTCTTCATAGGCATTGTCATAAAATGATAACATCTATGTATCATAAATTTTCATATCTTTCTACTGCTCACATCGTTATATATACACAAATACAAAGGAAAGAAGGAAGATAAGTAGGAAGGAAAGTCACCTGGTAACCATTCAGATGCGCTCCCAACTGATAGCCAGCATGAACTCCTAGCCGTAGAGGTGAGACACCTGCATGACCAGGTCGGTCTTCAGGTGACTTCAGTCCCAGCTACCATGAAAGACTCCAAATGAGAATTGGCCTGATGAGCCTAGTAACATTATAAAGCCATGAGAGATAATAAACTGTTGTTCTAAGGCACCACATTTGGTTGGTTATATAGCAAATAGATAATGGAATAGAAATTGGTACTTGTATGTGAGGTGTTTTTGTAACAAACACCTAAAACATGTAGTATTGACTTTGGGATTGAACAGTTGAGTGGAACCTTAGCAGTTGGGAAAAATGTTGGCAAACTCTTGAAGAACAATAAGGAAGTTATTATTAGTTGCTGGATGGAAAAGAATGAGAGTTATATGTAACAGAAAAATTAGCAACACTATGTCCTGAGTTCCTGTGGAATATAGAAAGGGTACTTAACAAACACTTGGCTTTGCAAAGAAAATATTCAGACAGAATGTTGAAAGTGATGACTGGCTTCTTCTGGTGTCTATGATGAAATAGAAGAAGGGTTGAAATAAAGATGAAACTGCTCAGCTTTTATTAAAATTTGGTGGAAAATAGGATCCATGACAGTCCTTCTAGCTAGCAAAACCTCCTCAAAGTAAGAAATTGGCTCAGAGCAAAGATTATACCCATGGCACTACCAGCGACACATAATTTCAGGCTACAGATGAAATAGAAAGTATGGCCCTCGTAGATACCTCAGAGAAATTAAAATGAATGTCCTCATAGACCTTTGAGGTAGACAAGAAGGCTTTTAGCAATCTTAAGGGCATATCACTCAGTCCTAATCTGCTAGGCAAAAAGTTTCTGAGAATCTTGGCATCATCTCAAAGCACCTGATGCTCATTCCAAAGAAGAATGTGGCCTATCCTGAAGATATTCATGTGTGTGGCTTTTGTCTCATGGAGGTAGCACCAGTGATATTCATTGGGAACCTTGAAGAACACTGTGTTGGAGAAACATACGAACAAACATAGACCCCATCTACTTGGACTTAAAGGAACAGAGGCAATTCAAAAGGAAAAGTGCTCACAGAGGCCCCAGCCGTCTTCAGGCATGAATAAATCTATGAAATCAGCTCAGCTGTTAACAGTGCTCTCTCTTATGGAAAGGAAAGATCTCCTGGAGTGCAGCATCTAGAGCTCAAAAGACACAGCCCAGAACCACAGAGAATTAGCGTGGTGCGGTGGCTCACGCCTGTAATCCCAGCACTCTGGGGGGCTGGGGCTGGTGGATCGCTTGAGGTCAGAAGTTTGAGACCAGCCTGGCCAACATGGTGAAACCCTGTCTCTGCTAAAAATATAAAAATTAGCTGGGCGTGGTGGAATGGGCCAGTAATCCTAGTTACTTAGATAAGAGAATCACTTGAAACCAGAAGGCAGATGTTGCAGTGAGCTGAGATCACACCATTGCACTCCAGCCTGGGTTACAGAGCAGGAAAAAAAAAAAAAAAAAATCCCACAGAGAATTACCTGTAGGGTGAAGGATGGACTCAGCACTATTTCTACAGTCCACTGACAGTGATGTGCCTCCTGATCTTCCCCCTTTTTAAGTGGAAGTGTTTCATACAGTTCTCTCATCCCTGTCTCACCATTGTACTTGGATAAGGGCAGATAACTTGTCTCTTGAATTCACAAGTCTTCAGATTGAGAGGAATCATGCTCCAAGACTGCATTCAAGGTGCTTCAGCAAAGAACTGGCCCCGCGGAATCCCATTCATACCTGGACCTGCTTTAGATGAAATCAGACTTACAACCTGACCCTCGTGACTTAATACAGTGAGACTTTGGGGGTTTGAGAAGGCTGTTGGAGCAATTTGCTGGTAGAATGAAGATAAATCATTGGTAGTAAGAGGAAGACGTCAAGACCTAGTTTCCCATGATGGCCCCAGTGAACTACACTTCCCTTTATTCATGCCTTTGTGTAGTTCCCACCCACACTGAATCTGGGCTAACCCTGTAGAACCAATAGAATATGACTGATGTGATGCTGTGTGACTACCCAGGCTAGGTCATAAGAAGCCTTGAAGCTTCTGCTGAAGTCTCCTGGCATATTTACTCTTGGAACACTCCCTTCCAAAATCCAGCTGCAGTACTGTAAAAAGCCCAAACCACATGGAAAAGCTACATAGAAGGACCCAGCTAAACTCAGAGTCAGCAGCCAGAATCAACTGTAAGCTACATGAGTGAGCCACCTTCTATGTCATGTCCAATCAAATCTTCAGATGAATATGGTACTTACTGCTACCTGCCATCAGCTGCTTGAGAGATCTGAAGCAAGAGCTACTCAGCTAAAGTACCCATAGAACTGTGAAAGGTAACATCAAAAGTTCATCGTTGCTTTTAAGTCACTAAACTTTATGGTGGTTAGCAGCAATAGAAAAATAGGATACTGCCAAATACTTTTCCAAAATATTGTAGCCAATTTACACTCCTGTCAGTAAAGTACGACAATATCATATGTTGGTAAGGATTTGAATCAACTAGAGTTCTTACATTTTGTTGGTGAGAGATTCTGGTGGATGTATAGTGTTAGATGGTTGATTTTTTTTTAATATGACAGCTTTATTTTATATAATCACATAATATGCAATTCAATCATTTAAATAGAAAAATCAATGATTTTTAGCATATATTTACAAAGTTATGAAAGAATCAGCACAATCAATTTTGGAACATTTAATCACCTTGAACACAAGAAACCCCACACCCATTAGCAGTTACTGTCAATTTTCCTTCAACCTCTCAGATTGTAGGCAACCACTACCCTGCTTTCTGGCTTCATAGATTTGCATATTCTGGACATTCAATATAAATTGAACCTTAAAATACATGTTTTTTTTTGTTTTTTTTTTTTTTGTGACTAGCTTCTTTCACTTAGCCTAATGTTTTCAATGTTTGTCCATGTTAAAGTATCTACCCATAATTCATTCCTTTTTATTGCTGAATAAGTTTCCATTTTATGGTGTGGGTAGACAGAAAAACAGCTCCCCAAAAGATGTCAATATACTAATTCCCAGAACCTGTGAATATGTTACTTTATATAGTAAAAGATATTGTGAAGATCTGATTAAGTTAACAGTCTAGAGATGGGGAGATTATCCTAAAGTATCTGGGTGGGCTCAATGTAATCACAGGGGCTTTATAAGAGAGACACAAGACAGTCAAAGTTAAGGAGAAGGTGATGGGACTATAGAAACAGAGGGGAAAAGGAGGCTATGTTTTGTAGAATCATGAAACAGTGAATGAGGGAAGCCTTTAGAAGCTGAAGAAGTCAAGAAAGTAATTCTCAGAACCTCCAAAAGGAAAACAGCCCTGCCAACACTCATTTTAAAACCTCTGTCTTCTAGGATTATAATATAGTAAACTAGCTTTGCTTTAAGCCACCAAATTATGGTAATTTGTAACAGAAGCAATAGGAAATTAACACATATTGATGTACCACATCATATATGTGTGTGTGTATGTATGTATATATGATATATGTGTGTCTATATACACACACATATGCAACAGTTAATGGATATTTAAGTTGTTTTTACTTTTTTACTATTATGAATAATGCTTCTGTGAACATTTGTGTGTAATTTTGTGTGTAAACCTGTGTTTTCATTTCTCTTGGGTATACGGCTAGGAGAAAGATTGCTACATCAGAGGGTAACTATGTTTAATCTTTTGTGGAAATACCAGACTGTTTTCCAAAGCAATTGTGCTATTTTATATTCCCACCAGCAGCGTTTGAGGGTTCAACTTTCTCCACAACTTGTCATCATTTTTTATCTGTCTTGTTATCATAGCCATCCTAGTGGTGTGAAATGCTCTCTGATTGTGGTTTTGATTTGCATTTCACTGGTGGTTTATGTTGTTGAGCCACTTTTCATGTGCTTGTTGGTCATTTGAATATCTTCTTTGGAGAAATGCCTATTCAGATACTTTGAACATTTTCCTAATTGGATTTTATTTTATTACTGAATTATAAGTGTTTCCTACATATTCTGGGCACAAGTTCCTTATCAGGTATGTACTTTGCTGATATTTTCTCCCATTCCATAGGTTGTATTTTCACTCTCTTGATGGTATCTTGAAGGAGAAAAGTTTTAATTTTAATGAAGTCCAATATATCTTTCTTTTTTTTTTTTTTTTTTTTTTTTGCGTGTGCCTTTGGTATCAGATCTGAGACAGCGTTGTCTAGCCCAAGGCTGTGAAGATTTCCTTGGATGTTTTCTCCAAAAAATTTTGCAGTTTTAGCTCTTATATTTAGTTAATTTTTAGATACAGTTTGAGGAAGGGGTCTAACTCTATCCTTTTATATGTGAATACTCACTCATCCCAACAATATTTATTAAAAACACTATTGTTTTGCCCTTGAATAATCTTTAGAACCTTATGAAGAATCAATTGACCATTAATATGAGCGTTTATTTCTAGATTCTATATGTCTGTCCTTATACCAGTGCCATGCTATCTTGATGATTTTGCTTTATTGTGTGTCTTGAAATCCAGAAGTGTGCATCCTGCAACTCTTTTCCTTTTCAAGAATCATCTGGCTATTTTAGGTCACTTGTATTTCCATATGAATTACAGGATCAGCTTCTCAATTTCTTTACAGAAGTCGAATGGAAATTTAATACAGATTTCATGGACTTTCTGCATCAATTTGGAGAGTGTTGCCATTTAAAAATATTAGTTCTTCCAAATCATGAACATATGGAATGTATTCCCACTGTTTTAGATCTTCTTTAGTTTTTTTCAACATTATGTTATAATATTCAGGATGTAAACTCTGTTAAATTTCTTCTGAAAGAATTTATTCTTTTCATGCTATTATAAGTAGAATTTTCTTAATTTCATTTTTGAGTTATTCTTTGCTAATGTGTAGAAACAGAATTGTTTTCATATGTTGATCTTTTTCATGCAACTTGCTGGATTCGTTTATTAGTTCTACCACATTTTAGTGGATTCTTCAAGATTTTCTAAATACAAGATTGTGTCATCTGTATATATAAATAGTTTTACTTCTTCCTTTTCAATATAGATAGCTTTTTTACCCCCCACTTTCTTACCCAATTACTCTGGCAAGAAACTCAGTACAAAATTGAATAGAAGTGATGAGAGCAGATATTCTTGTTTTGTTCCTGTCTTACTGGAAAAGCATTAAGTCTTTTATCATTATCTGTGATGTCAGCTGTTGGTTTTTTGTAGATGACCTTTATCTGTACTGTTCTATTCTTGGTTTATTTAATGTTTCTATCCTGAAGGGCTGTTTAAATTTTCAAATTTATTTCTGTATCTATTGCAATGGTTATTTGATTTTCGTCGTTACTTTTAAGTAGCGTATTACATTAGTTTATTTTCAATTAAAATTGTTTGGTCATGGTACATAATCATTTATATATGTTGCTGGATTTAGTTTTAGCATTCCACTGAACATTTGTGCCAAAGGTATTAGTAGGTAGTTTCCTTGTAACGTTTGTCTGGCTTTAGTATCGCCCTGATACCAAGGTCAGAATATAACTTCGAATATGTTAAGGAGTGTTCTCCCCTCTTCTATTCTTTGGAAGAGTTTGTGAAGAATTGCTAACTCTTCTTTCAATGTTTGGTAGAGTTTACCACTGAAGCCATTTGGACCTGGACTTTTACTTGTGAAATAATTTTGATTACAAATTTAATCTATTAACTTTTTATAGTTTGTTCAGTTTTTCTATTACTTTTTAAGTCAGTTTTGATTATTTGTATCTTCCCAGGAGTTAGTTCATTTCATCTAAGTTATCTAATTTGATTTAATATAGTTGTCTACAGTATTCACCTATAATCTTTTTTATTTCTTTTTTTATTATTATACTTTAAGTTCTGGGGTGCATGTGCAGAATGTGCAGGCTTGTTACATAGGTATACACATACCATGGTGGTTTGCTGCACTCCTCAACCTGTCATCTACATTAGGTATTTCTTCTAATGCTATCCCTCCACTAGCCCCTCATCCCCCCAACAGGCCCCAGTGTGTGATGTTCCCCTCCCTGTGTCCATGTGTTCTCATTGTTCAACTTCCACTTATGAGTGAGAACATATGGTATTTAGTTTTCTGTTCTTGTGTTAGTTTGCTGAGAATGATGGTTTCCAGCTTCATCCATGTCCCTGCAAAGGACAAGAACTCATCCTTTTTTATGGCTGCATAGTGTTCCATGGTGTATATGTGCCACATTTTCTTTATCCAGTCTATCACTGATGGGCATCTGGGTTGGTTCCAAGTCTTTGCTATTGTGTACAGTGCCACAATAAACAAATGTGTTTATGTGGTTTTATAGTAGAATGATTTATAATCCTTTGGGTATATACCAAGTAATGGGATTGCTGGGTCAAATGGTATTTCTGGTTCGAGATCCTCGAGGAATCGCCACACTGTCTTCCACAATGGTTGAACTAATTTACATTTCTACCAACAGTGTAAAAGTTTTCCTATTTCTCCACATCCTCTCCAGCATCTGTTGTTTCCTGATTTTTAAATGATCGTCATTCTAACTGGTGTGAGATGGTATTTCATTATGGTTTTGATTTCATTTCTCTAATGACTAGTGGTGATGAGCTTTCTTTCATGTTTGTTGGCTGCATAAATGTCTTCTTTAGAGAAGTGTCTGTTGATAACCTTTGCCCACTTTTTGATGGAGTCGGTTTTTTTCTTGTAAATTTGTTTAAGTTTTTATAGATTCTGGATATTAGCCTTTGGTCCGACGGATAGATTGCAAAATTTTTCTCCCATTCTGTAGGTTGCCTGTTCACTTTGATGATAGTTTCTTTTGCTGTATGGAATTTTTTTAGTTTAATTAGATCCCATTTGTCAGTTTCGGCTTTTGTTGCCATTGCTTTTGGTGTTTTAGTCATGAAGTCTTTGTGCATGCCTATGTCCTGAATGGTATCACCTAGGTTTTCTTCTAGAATTTTTATGGTTTTAGGTCTTACGTTTACATCTTTAATTCATCTTGAGTTAATTTTTGAATAAGGTGTAAGGAAGGGGTCCAGTTTCAGTTTTCTGCATGTGGCTAGCCAGTTTTCCCAACACCATTTATTAAATAGGGAATCCTTTCCCCATTGCTTGTTTTTGTTAGGATTGTCAAAGATCCGATGGTTGTAGATGTGTGGTGTTATTTCTG
>NW_012110008.1:564533-577637 GCF_000951045.1 Mandrillus leucophaeus | reverse complement strand
TGCTCCGCTAAAATGTTGGTCAGTCCGTTGTTGATACACAATTCCTTTAAGGGTTTGACAGGCAAAGATTCAACTCTGGTTCACTGAAATAATTGGGCACTTTGTTACCATATCTAACTGAATCCAGAGTGTCACAATATTAGTGACAAAAGCTATACATGACTCAGACAAGGGTTTATACACATCAACCTAAAAATTTATATTTATAGGAAAGCTCAAGATATTTATTTTCTGGCTTAGGTGTCCTAATTCCCGTATTAGCTAAAGTACTGCTTGTAAGGTTTGCATTTAGTCATAGATTTATTTGCCAATTTCCATTAAAAAAATTATATTTATCTTTTCTCATTCTACGGCTCTCTTTTCATGAAATGCAATACTAGCTACTTCCTCATCTCTATGTTAATATTAATAAGAAGAAATCTAATTTTTCTAATACTTTCCACAGTGACATAATCCATTACAGCCACTAATAGCCTTTCTTTATCTAGGCCAAAGAATTTGATTAATTTTGTACCTTAATATAATGATTATATTATGATAGTTTGGTAGCTTTTTATGCAAACTATCTTGAGTGCCCAGTTAGAGGAAATGTTTTGTAATGTGTATTATCAAAATTCAGATATCATTTTCACAGTAGACCTTGGCTCGGTTATGGTTTAAAAACTACTTGTGAAGAATTGCAAAGGGTTCCCCAGTTCGAATGCTAGCTTAGTTATTCTAAGATTACTTTCACATTGAGCTAAGGTTAAGATTAAGGACCATATTTGCTCTGTATCTTGTGTAATATCAGTGTTTAGTAAGTACTTTTTGATAGAGTTGATGAAAGATGCCATCCCAGGACCAGTTAAGTATTCTTCATAACTTCAAGGAGGTCCTCTTTTCCACCATGTCTTCAGAAGAACTTTTAAATTCCCTGTTTTTTGTTTTGTTTTGTTTTGTTGGTGCAAAAGAAAATGATGTCTTTCTGGTTTCCTATCCAAACTCTGGTACATTTGTTTTAATGCATGTAAAAAATATATAGAAATGCTGTTTTGGTTTCTGTAGCCTTGTAGTACAGTTTGAAGTCAGACGGCATGATGCCTCCAGCTTTACTCTTTTTGCTTAGAGTTGTCTTGGCTATGTGGGCTCTGTTTTGGTTCCATATAAAATTTAAAGTAGTTTTTTCTAATTCTGTGAAGTAAGTCAATGGTAGCTTGATGGGGATAGCATTGAATCGATCAATTACTTTGGGCAGTATGGCCATTTTCACGATATTGATTTCTCCTATCCATGAGCATGGAATGATTTTGCATTTGTTTCTGTCCTCTCATTTCCTTGAGCAGTGGTTTATAGTTCTCCTTGAAGAGGTCTTTCACATCCCTTGTAAGTTGTATTCCTAGGTATTTTATTCTCTTTGTAGCAATTGTGAATGGGAGTTCACTCATGATTTGGCTCTCTGTTTGTCTATTATTGGAATATAGGAATGTTTGTGATTTTTGCACATTGATTTTGTATTCTGAGACTTTGCTGAAGTTGCTTATCAGCTTAAGGAGATTTTGGGCTGAGACCATGGGGTTTTCTAAACATACAATCAAGTCATTTGCTAACAGAGACAATTTGACTTTCTCTTTTCCTCTATGAATACCCTTTATTTGTTTCTCTTGCCTGATTGCCCTGGCCAGAACTTCCAATACTATGTTGAATAGGAGTGGTGAGAGAGGGCATCCTTGTCTTGTGCCAGTTTTCAAAGGGAATGCTTCCAGCTTTTGCTCATTCAGTATGATATTGACTGTGGGTTTGTCATAAATGGCTCTTATTATTATGAGATATATTTCATCAATACCAAAACAGATATATAGACCAATGGAACAGAACAGAGGCCTCAGAAATAATGCCACACATCTTCGACCATCTGATCTTTGATAAACCTGACAAAAACAAGCAGTGGGGAAAGGATTCCCTATTTAATAAATGATGTTGGGAAAACTGGCTAGCCATATGCAGAAAACTGAAAGAAAACCCTTCCTTACACCTTGTACAAAAATTAACTCAAGATGAATTAAAGACAAATGTAAGACCTAAAACCATAAAAACCCTAGAAGAAAACCTAGGCAATACCATTCAGGACATAGGCATGCACAAAGATTTCATGACTAAAACACCAAAAGCAATGGCAACAAAAGCCGAAACTGACAAATGGGATCTAATTAAACTTTAAAAATTCCATACAGCAAAAGAAACTATCATCAGAGTGAACAGGCAACCTACATAATGGGAGAATTTTTTGCAATGTATCCATCTGACTAATATCCAGAATCTACAAAGAACTTAAACAAATTTAAAAGAAAAAGCAAACAAACCCATCAAAAAGTGGGTGAAGGATATGAACTCCTCAAGAGAAGACATTTATGCAGCCAAAAAAACCTATGAAAAGAAGCTCATCATCACTGATCATTAGAGAAATGCAAATCAAAACCACAATAAGATACCATCTCACGCCAGTTAGAATGTGATCATTAAAAAGTCAGGAAACAATAGATGCTGGAGAGGATCTGGAGAAATAGGAATGCTTTTACACTGTTGGTGGGAGTGTAAATTAGTTCAACTATTGTGGAAGACAGTGTGGCAATTCCTCAAGGATCCAGAACCAGAAATACCATCTGACCCAGCAATCCCATTACTAGGTATATAGCCAAAGGATTATAAATCATCCTACTACAAAGACACATGCACACGTGTGTTTATTGCAGCACTATTCACAATAGCAAGGACTTGGAACCAACCCAAATGCCCATCAATGATAGACTGGATAAAGAAAATGTGGCACATATACACCATGGAATACTATGTAGCCATAAAAAATGGATGAGTTCTTGTCCTTTGCAGGGACATTGATGAAGCTGGAAGCCATCATTCTCAGTAAAGTAACACAAGAACAGAAAACCAAACACTACATGTTCTCACTCATAAGTGGGAGTTAAGCAACGAGAACACATGGACACAGGGAGGGGAACATCACACACTGGGGCCTTTTGAGGGATGGGGGGAGCAGGGAGGGATAACATTAGAAGAAATACCTAATGTAGATGACGGGTTGATGTGTGCAGCAAACCACCATGGCACATGTATACCTGTGTAACAAACCTGCACAGGTGCTGCAAACCACCATGGCACATGTATACCTGTGTAACAAACCTGCACGTTCTCCACGTGTATCCGAGAACTTAAAGTATAATAATAAAAAATATATAGAAATGCAATTTGAAGAAATATAATAATTTTCGTTATACATTTATTTTAAAAATATTCCCACAGCTGATTCTAATTTACAACCTTGATATTATAGAGATAAACAGTGTGCCTTCTTGAAAATTCAATTGGAAACATTCAAGCTTACTATACTCTTGCTTCTATTTGATTCATGAAGACATATAGACAATATATGATAAGCATAATAGCTACAACATTATAGAGTTATGCTTGTACAAGTCATAATGATAACTAAATAGTGTTTGTTCAATTCACAATAGTTGATTTATAAATAGTTATTTTCTTCTGGGTGAATAAAAACCATACATATTTTTATTGTCAAAGTTTGTTCCTTCATATAGGTACATGCCATGAAGGGAAGGAATAATTGTTATGAATAATATCATTTTATAGAGAATCAAAATTAGTTCTATGTTACTTTTGTTTTAGCGAAATGACCAAGTTATGTAATATCCAACTGCCTGTTACTCATTCTAAGAGTAGGCATAGTGGATGGGCATGTAACTGCTGGCGTGAGTAACTAAGAGCCAAGCTCCCTTTGAGTTGTCTGTGCGTTTTAGTTCCTTTATCTGAGGACCAAGAGAACCTACCAGAGGGAAGATGCCGAGCTCACATTGGGCCAGATCTACCAGATGCTTTTTGAAAATGAATATAAACCATAACTATGTTTGTTGATAAATAAGAAAATATTGTTGCAAATGGATATTAAACGATTGCCCTTAAAATACTTTAAGGTAAAGTTGAAATGTATTAGTGTGCTCAGTGAATAAATATATCTTACCTAAAATTGATCTGTTAGTTTAGAAAGTAATTTATGATACTTTAAATGTTCTTAGAGAAGGTAGCTAACTTATACCATTTAAAAGCAACTAATATAGGCTTTCACTGTGTAATTTCACTGCCTATAATTTAACATCTTCTGCCATCTAAAGCATCAAGTACCAGGAGGTCCTCATTAATAGCAAAAAGCCATGTATATTCTCTCTCCCTCATCAAAATAAATCAATATGTTTTGTTAGAATAATGCAGCTATCACTACTAGTCACATTTGTATGAATATTACAATTATAAATACTTAAGACTTATTAACATAATTTAAAATAGTCTTAATATTAAAACATACAATGCAAATGAGGACATTGTTTAAACTCTAAATATTTGTTTAACTGTAAATTTGTTAATATCGTATCTCATTGAAATTACAATGAGATAAATGAAGGTTAGGCCTGATTTAAACTCTTTGAGAACATTGCTTTCATATTAGTAAGACATCCACCCTACTGCCTGCAAACTTCTATTTCCCTGCCCCAACTTACTATTGTCTACCACACTGCAGCATATCCACCATTCGCTTCATGTAAATATAAAGTTGTATTCCTTCCAGATTCCATGGTAGCAGGCTTGTATGTCAATGATGTTTGAATGTAGCATATGTTCTTTGTTCAGATGCTTTTTTAGCACAACTACTATGTATCTACGCACAAACAAAACCAAGACGCAATGGCTATCTTCAAGTGGAGAGTGGGAAGATAGACAAGAACATGAGCTGTGCAACTGTCCTCTGGTGTGTGTTCCAGTGGAGAGAGGAGCTGGGTACACTGTGGGAAGACAGAGAGCCATGAACAACTCTGCCCAGGGGTGGGGACTCAGGGGACAGTTTATAAAAGAGGAAAATGCATGAGCTTGCAGGACCAGTAGGAATCCCACATGGAAAGATCTGTGTGAACTTGTGATATGGAGAAGGGCCTAGGGATGAGTCATAGCGTAGAAGAGTATTTCAAGCTGAGGAAACAGCATGCAGTTTTCATACCTTTTCACACTCTTTAGAATATGATCCTACCTATGACATGAGTTAGCATCTCAAGTGTTTCAGCAGGTTTTGACAGGTTTCAGGAGGTAATAATAACTGTTTACAATAAAACTAATGGATTAATCACTTTTATAGCGTGCTAATTTTCTACATCCATTTTATCAAGAGTGACATGTCATGAAAATTGTGTTTTATTTTAGCTTGAAGGCATTCACTGGGTTGCAGACGCCATTGGGAACGTTCCCAACACCAGAATTACTCTAACATCTCCTATTGAATTGGAGACATTTCTAAATTTGAAGAGCTAAAGTTGTATTCTGACAGAAGAATAATTCCAATGCCTTTGAGCTATGACATATGCCACCCAGGAATATTAAGCCAATGGAATGCAAGGTAAGTTCTATGGGATAAAGACAGAGGTTTGGAGATCTGACAAAACTGGGCTTGGATACTTGGTCTGTTATGCAGCTTGAAAGGCAGAGCAGGCCGGGCGCGGTGGCCCACGCCTGTAATCCCAGAACTTTGGGAGGCCGAGGCGGGGGGATCACGAGGTCAGGAGCTCGAGACCATCCTGGCTAACACGGTGAAACCTCGTCTCTACTAAAAATATAACAAAAATTAGCCGGGCGCGGTGGCGGGCGCCTGTAGTCCCAGCTACTCGGGAGGCTGAGGCGGGAGAATAGCGTGAATCTGGGAGGCAGAGCTTGCTGTGAGCTGAGATCACGCCACTGAACTCCAGCCTGGGCGACAGAGCGAGACTCTGCCTCAGAAAAAAAAGAAAGGAAAGCAGAGCAAATGCCACTTATATTTTAATAATTTTATCTGTCATCCTTGCATGGGATTATATAGGAAACTAAATAAATAAATTGTAATAAAAATGCAAAGAATAGTTACCTCAAGCCATTTTAAAAGTGAACATTATTATTTTTATTTTTTATTTTTGAGACAGGGTCTCACTCCTTCACCCAGGCTGGAGTGTGGTGGCACAATCTTGGCTCACTGCAACCTCTGCCTCCCGGGCTCAAGCAATTCTCCCACCGCAGCCTCCCAAGTAGCTGGGACCACAGGTGTGTGCCACCATGCCTGGCTAATATTTTGTATTTTTTTTTTTTTTTTTAGAGATAAGGTTTCACTGTGTTGCTCAGGCTGGTCTCAAAATCTTGGGCTTAAACAATCCTCCCACCTCAGCATCTCGAAGTACTGGGATTGCAGGCGTGAGCCACTGCACCCAGCTAACATGCACACATTATTTTAAAAGTGAATTGTAATTTAAAAGAATGCTTTCTATTTTCAAAACTTTCTTATTCAAATTTAAGTTTTCATGGAGAAACACATGTGGGTTAAGGTTAAGTAGAAACTATGTTTTTAAATTCATATATATGAAATAATCTGAATTTAGTTAAAATATACACATACATGCATTAAAGAAGAGTAGATATAAATATATCAATGTGCCAAGTGATTTTCTACAGTATGGCATTAGTGTTGAATTTTGTTTTCTTTAGAGATATATGTATGAGGAATATTTTAAAATTCTATTTTGATCAGGAAAAAAAAAAGAATATTTGAAAAGCAAAATCAGGATACATTGCAAGTTCCCAGTAGTAAAGCCTCTTCAAACGATGTCAGCCACATTCTAAACATAAAAACAGAAACAACCTACCAGTCATATGTGTAACTGATTGTAACTCTGTGACCACAGTGCCTCTGCCCACACCATCTACTCTTGTGCCCCAAAGAAAGTAAACACAATCAACCAGAGGCAAAATGTCAGAGAGTTTGCCTTTGCCCCCAGTGAATCTGTCAGAACAGGGGAAGATGTATTAACTGGATTACAGTTTCGTTGAACAAATCATTTTCGTTTCCAGCAGACGATTTCTAAGACAGGCAGGAAGGAGAGAGAGAGACGAGACAGAGAAGAGAGAGAGATTTGAGGAGAAAAGGAGTCTGGTAAACTAAGTAACATTTAGTGTAATGCAATAACATTGATAACAAATGACTGTCAGATAGTAAGCTATGTGTTTTGTATACATTACAACAATGACAAGTGTATGTATTTCTGCTTTTATGGGTAAAGAAACTGAAGCTCAGAAGGATTGAGATACTATTAAACTTTCACAGTGAAGGAAGGTATAGCCTTAAGATACAATACTTTCAGTGTGCCCCATAGTGGGAACTGAGACCTTCCAGTTCTGTCTCCTGAGAGGATAACCTGTCCGCTGTTACTGATGGCTTGGTCCCTGAGAGCTCCCAGATTGGACAAGCTTCTTTTGCCCTAACAGGGCCTGTCAAGTAGGAGTTTCCTCCCCTAGTCTTTCCTTCCCAGCTCACAACCCTGCTTTGCCTTCTATATTTTCTTCCTAATTTTTGTTTCTCCTTCTTTATGTTTCTAAACTCTCTGATGTGAAAGGTATGCTTTCCAGCACATTTCATGACATTTTGTTTAATATTTGATCCCCTATCACTTCCAGAGTCCTGTTCCACCTTCCCTGTATGTCCCCCAACCTACTCCAATAGTTCTTCTGATTTCATAGAATACAGTCTTTGACAAAATAGGCATTATTTTGCCATGAGTTGCATTGTCTTTGCCAGAAGATAGTACAGATATGTAACTTTAGGTGTCCTCCAAAGGCCCTAAAATCTCTCTTCTTTGTCGAAACAAATACATCCAACTAAATGGATGAGGCCTAACGTTCCGCCATTTTATTCCTTTTTATTAAGAAGTAGATTTTTAAAACTGTGCTCCCTGAGCCTTGGGGTTCTGTGATCTGCTGAGAAAGTCTAGAACAGTTAGAGAAAGCATGACATGTTGGGTTGCTCCACAATTCCTTCCTCAGATAAAGAGAGGATATTGTGGTATTGGAGGTAAGTGAGGGGGTTAGTGACTATTTATTCCTGTATACAGTGGCCTTTATACATCTCTCAATTAAAAATAGCAGGTGCTATTCATGTGGACTCACACAATACCTGGACTATAATTGAAACTATCTTTATAAAATTATTACAGCAAGACAAATCTGACACAGTTGACTCCATCTTGCTTCTAACCTCTAAACTGTCTTTGGTCATTTCTGGGTGTAGACCAAGTTGACTTTGGGAGAAATGTAGTATATAGTTTAACCTTAAAGCAAGGATAAAAATAGCCCTTCCCAAACCAAACCACCTTTGCAAAACCAGTGTAACACCATGATGTGGTTTGGCTGTGTCCCCACCCAAATCTCATCTTGAGTTGTAACTTCCACAACTCCTATGTGCCATGGGAAGAACCTGGTGGGAGGTAACTGAATCATGGGGGCAGGTCTTTCTCGTACTGTTCTCGTGATACTGAATCAGTCTCATGAAATCTACTGGTTTTAAAAACAGGAGTTTCCCTGCACAAGCTCTCTCTCTTTGCCTGCTGCCATCCACATAAGATGTGACTTGCTCCTCCTTGCCTTCTGTCATGATTGTGAGGACGCTCCTAGCCATGTGGAACTGTAAGTCCATTAAACCTCTTTCTTTTGTAGATTGCCCAGTCTCTGGTATGTCTTTATCAGCAACATGAAAATGGACTAATATACACCACAATGTTAGGATGATGAGAGGGGTCTAAATTCTGATAAGATGTAGGTATAGTTTCTATAATACCTTACTGCTCAGGAGTCATGTGGTCAAATGTCATAAGATTTGTGTCTTCCCCAATTACTCCTATAAATAACATCACTATTATAGAACCTAAGATTGGATTTTTGAGATATTTTTCAGGTTGACTGCACCCAGACTCTTGACTCATGACTCAACTGATCCCGTGGTCCCACCCAGAGGTGGACTTAGTGCACAAGGACTGTTTTCCACACTCCTATGATTTCATCTGTAACCAATCAATATTCTCCATTCCCTAGTCCCCTGTTCACAAACTTCCTGGAAAAATCCTAGCCTTTGAGCCTTTGAAATTGATTTGAGGCCGGTCTCACATCAGTTAAACTATTTCTCTACTGCAATGCCATGGTCTCAGTCAATCGATTTTGTGCAGCAGGCAGAAAGAACCCATCAGGTGATGTTATAAACATGTCACAGAAAGAGAGTTATGTATTAAAGATGACTCAGCAAATGCTTTCTTACCTAAGTAAAATGTGCCTGTTCTGATTATCAATTAAAAGCAGAGCATGCAATGTTGAGCATGATTGAAAATATTACTATCACATCCAACTTCTAATACTGGGTTTAATCATCAGCTGAAGCTGCCCAAAACAACTGTGACTTGCACAGGTGAATTTAAATGCTACTTCCTTATAGAAATGTTTTGTACTGGGGTATTTCCATCCAAGAATAAATGAATCTAACAGATTTTCTACATCATTAGGAATCTAAAAGACACAGCTCTTTCTTTATGCCACTACTACAGAGATAACCCTAATCTCATCTGCATTAAAACATGGGCTGTGATTTTAGAGCTATTCCTAAGAGAAAATGGTAAATATAACAATAATTTTTATTTTTAATTCACAGTGAACTTTCTCACTCAAAAATGCAAGCATTTTCCAAAAGTTTAAGTGGATTGTAACCATTTTTAGAAATATACTAAATATTATTCTTATATTCTTTCTAAGCAAATTCTTTCTCAGTTTGCTTCTTCACAGTTGTATTAATCCATTTTCACACTGCTGTAAAGACATAACCAAGACTGGGAAGAAAAATAGGTTTAATGAACTCACAGTTTCACATGGCTGGGGAGGCCTCACAATCATGGCGCAAGTGAAAGGCACTTCTTACTTGGTGGCAGCAAGACAGAATAAGAGCCAAGCAAGAGGGATTTCCCCTTATAAAACCATCAGATTTCATGAAACTTACTCACTACCATGAGAACAGTATGAGGGAAACTGCTCCTACGATTCAAATTATCTCCCACTGGGTCCCTCCCACAACACATGGGAATTATGGGAACTAAAATTCAAGATGAGATTTGGGTGAAGACACAGCCAACTCATATTATTCTACCCTGGTCCCTCCCAAATCTCATGTTCTCACATTTCAAAATGAATCATGCCTTCCCAACAGTCCCCCAAAGTCTTAACTTATTTCAGCATTAACTCAAAAGTCCACAGTCCAAGTCTCATCTGAGACAAGGCAAGTCCCTTTCACCTATAAGCCTGTAAAATCAAAAGCAAGTTATTCACTTCGTAGATACAATGGGTGTACAGGCATTGGGTAATACAGCTGTTCCAAATGGGAGAAATTGGCCAAAACAAAGGGGCTACCAGCCCCATGCAGGTCCAAAATCTAGTGGGGCAGCCAAATCTTAAAGATTCAAAATAATCTCCTTTGATTCCGTGTCTCACATCCAGGTCATGCTGATGCAAGAGGTGGGTTCTTATGGTCTTGGACAGCTCCACTCCTGTGGCTTTGCAGAGTACAGCCCCCCTCCAGGGTGTGCTCACAGGCTGGCATTGAGTATTTATGGCTTTTCCAGGTGCATGGTGCAAGCTGTGGGTGGATCTACCATTCTGGGGTCTGGAGGATGGTGTCCCTATTCTCACAGTTCCACCAGTAGGGACTCTGTGTGAGGGCTCCAACCCCACATTTTCCTTTCCCCACTGCCCTAGTTCTCCATGAGGGCCCCACACCTGCAGCAAACTTCTGTCTGGGCATCTGGACATTTCCATACATCCTCTGAAATCTAGGCAGTGGTTCCCAAATCCCAGTTCTTCTGTGCACTCACAGGCTCAACACCACGTGGAAGCTGTCAAGACTTGGGGCTTGCACCCTCTGAAGCCATGGCTTGAGTCCTGTGTTGACCCCTTTCAGCCACAGCTGGAGTGGCTAGGAGGCAGGGCACCAAGTCACTAGGCTGCACACAGTACGAGGACCCTGGGCTCAGCCCACAAGACCATTTTCCTCCTAGGCCTCTGGGCCTGTGATGGGAGGGGCTGCCATGAAAACAGCCCAAATGTCAAGTTCCTCATCTCCATCTGAGTCCGTCTCAGCCTGCACTTTATTGTCTATATCACTATCAGCATTTTGGGCAAAACCATTCAACAAGTCTCTAGGACGTACCAAACTTTCTGACATTTTTCTGTCTTCTTCCAAACCCTCCAAACTGTACCAACCTCTGCCTGTTACTCAGTTCCAAAGTTGCTTCCACATTTTTGGGTATTTTTCCAGCAGATACTCACTCTACTGGTTTACTGTATTAGTTTACTGTATTAGTTATTAGTTTACTGTATTAGTTTATTTTCATGCTGTGAATAAAGACATATGAGCCAAGCAAGAGGGGTTTCCCCTTATAAAACCATCAGATCTTGTGAGACTTATTCACTACCATGAGAACTTATGGGGAAAATCAATTCCCGTGGTTCAATTATCTCCCACTGGGTCCCTCCCACAACACTTGGGAATTATGGGAGCTACAATTCAAGATGAGATTTGGGTGGGGACACAGCCAACCATAGCAACAGTCTTTCTTATAACCTGTGCATAGCACATATTACTGATTACTTATTGAGCTAGTGTGTTCAAAACAGAGATTAATTCTGTACAAGCGCCTTTTGTTTTCATATATCACCAATCTTTTTAGTGAAATAATTATTCACTGATTGAAATGCATAGACACATAGCTGAAACCTGAAGAGGTAGTCTGAAATGTGCCTTATATATATACCCGCCTAGAAAATAAAACAACACAAATAAAAAAATACATACACTCATACAAGTAAGTTTCTCAAACAGTGAGAGAATTGGTTTTATAAAAACAAATGAAGGCCAGGTGCAGTAGCTCACACCTGTAATCCCAACACTTTGGAAAGCCATTGCAGGTAGATCACTTGAGCCCAGGAGTTTGAGGTCAGTTTGGGCAACATGGAGAAAACCTGTCTCTATTATTTAAAACTATATTCATTTAAAAGAAACTAATGGACAGTAATTTATCCTGAAAACATCACAATGAAATGTGATTTGATTAAGCTGTACAGCACACATTGGTCCTGCCATTGTGCACAACCATTGACTCCAACCCTTTCTCCCTGACTCATTGGTGTCTGAAGCACTTAAAAAAACTATTCTGAATTCCCAAGGCTTTCATTGAATAAAAATTAATATGCCAAGATGATACAGAATTTTGAAGACAAATTATCTAGGAATGCTGCACAAGTAAAGAATCCTGTCTCTTATTGGACAGAGTAGATCTTTTTAATTGTTAAATATTGTTATTTTGCTTGAAAACTGTTACAGTTTTATATTTTCATTTCAGGGAAGTCACAGCAAGTGTAACTTTAACATAAGGACATTGGTAATTCACCAGCAAATAGGTTTGCTATTCCCTATAGAAGAATATGCAATGCTCACACTATTTCAACTCCTGTTTTTCATTATCTGTTTTCCTCTTTAACTAATGGCACACACTTAGTGGAATCATAAAGTTTCAGGAAGGACAGGTACCTTAATGTTTTATCTGGTTAAAACATCTACCCAATGTTTGAATTACCCTTACAAAGCAACACATTCTATGTTGGAACTGCTGAGATGTTTAAAAAAAGTTCTTGGCCAGGCACGGTAATCCCAGCACTTTGGGAGGCCGAGGCAGGTGGATCACCTGAAGTCAGGAGTTTGAGACCAGCCTGGTCAATATGGTGAAACCCCGTCTCAACTAAAAATACAAAAATTAGCTGGGTGTGGTAGTGCATGCCTGTAATTCCAGCTACTCTGGGCGCCAAGGCAGGAGAATCACTTGAACCCAGGGGCAGAGGTTGTAGTGAGCCGAGATTGTGCCACTACACTCCAGCCTGGGCCACAGAATGAGATTCCATCTCAAAAACAAAAAAAAAAATTAGCTAGGCTTGGTGGCACACACCTGAAATCTCAGCTACTCAGGAGGCTGAGGCAGGACAGTCATTTGAACCCAGGAGGCAGAGGTTGCAGTGAGTCGAGATCATGCCACTGCACTCCAGTCTGGGTGACAGAGTGAGACTCCATCTCAAAAAAAAAAAAAAAAAAAATCTTAAACATTTACTGTTTGCTAACCATGTGCTACAGACACTTATCTAAGTGCCATGCTAACAATATCTCATGTC
>NW_012110008.1:541771-563208 GCF_000951045.1 Mandrillus leucophaeus | reverse complement strand
GTACCAAACTTTCTGACATTTTTCTGTCTTCTTCCAAACCCTCCAAACTGTACCAACCTCTGCCTGTTACTCAGTTCCAAAGTTGCTTCCACATTTTTGGGTATTTTTCCAGCAGATACTCACTCTACTGGTTTACTGTATTAGTTTACTGTATTAGTTATTAGTTTACTGTATTAGTTTATTTTCATGCTGTGAATAAAGACATATGAGCCAAGCAAGAGGGGTTTCCCCTTATAAAACCATCAGATCTTGTGAGACTTATTCACTACCATGAGAACTTATGGGGAAAATCAATTCCCGTGGTTCAATTATCTCCCACTGGGTCCCTCCCACAACACTTGGGAATTATGGGAGCTACAATTCAAGATGAGATTTGGGTGGGGACACAGCCAACCATAGCAACAGTCTTTCTTATAACCTGTGCATAGCACATATTACTGATTACTTATTGAGCTAGTGTGTTCAAAACAGAGATTAATTCTGTACAAGCGCCTTTTGTTTTCATATATCACCAATCTTTTTAGTGAAATAATTATTCACTGATTGAAATGCATAGACACATAGCTGAAACCTGAAGAGGTAGTCTGAAATGTGCCTTATATATATACCCGCCTAGAAAATAAAACAACACAAATAAAAAAATACATACACTCATACAAGTAAGTTTCTCAAACAGTGAGAGAATTGGTTTTATAAAAACAAATGAAGGCCAGGTGCAGTAGCTCACACCTGTAATCCCAACACTTTGGAAAGCCATTGCAGGTAGATCACTTGAGCCCAGGAGTTTGAGGTCAGTTTGGGCAACATGGAGAAAACCTGTCTCTATTATTTAAAACTATATTCATTTAAAAGAAACTAATGGACAGTAATTTATCCTGAAAACATCACAATGAAATGTGATTTGATTAAGCTGTACAGCACACATTGGTCCTGCCATTGTGCACAACCATTGACTCCAACCCTTTCTCCCTGACTCATTGGTGTCTGAAGCACTTAAAAAAACTATTCTGAATTCCCAAGGCTTTCATTGAATAAAAATTAATATGCCAAGATGATACAGAATTTTGAAGACAAATTATCTAGGAATGCTGCACAAGTAAAGAATCCTGTCTCTTATTGGACAGAGTAGATCTTTTTAATTGTTAAATATTGTTATTTTGCTTGAAAACTGTTACAGTTTTATATTTTCATTTCAGGGAAGTCACAGCAAGTGTAACTTTAACATAAGGACATTGGTAATTCACCAGCAAATAGGTTTGCTATTCCCTATAGAAGAATATGCAATGCTCACACTATTTCAACTCCTGTTTTTCATTATCTGTTTTCCTCTTTAACTAATGGCACACACTTAGTGGAATCATAAAGTTTCAGGAAGGACAGGTACCTTAATGTTTTATCTGGTTAAAACATCTACCCAATGTTTGAATTACCCTTACAAAGCAACACATTCTATGTTGGAACTGCTGAGATGTTTAAAAAAAGTTCTTGGCCAGGCACGGTAATCCCAGCACTTTGGGAGGCCGAGGCAGGTGGATCACCTGAAGTCAGGAGTTTGAGACCAGCCTGGTCAATATGGTGAAACCCCGTCTCAACTAAAAATACAAAAATTAGCTGGGTGTGGTAGTGCATGCCTGTAATTCCAGCTACTCTGGGCGCCAAGGCAGGAGAATCACTTGAACCCAGGGGCAGAGGTTGTAGTGAGCCGAGATTGTGCCACTACACTCCAGCCTGGGCCACAGAATGAGATTCCATCTCAAAAACAAAAAAAAAAATTAGCTAGGCTTGGTGGCACACACCTGAAATCTCAGCTACTCAGGAGGCTGAGGCAGGACAGTCATTTGAACCCAGGAGGCAGAGGTTGCAGTGAGTCGAGATCATGCCACTGCACTCCAGTCTGGGTGACAGAGTGAGACTCCATCTCAAAAAAAAAAAAAAAAAAAATCTTAAACATTTACTGTTTGCTAACCATGTGCTACAGACACTTATCTAAGTGCCATGCTAACAATATCTCATGTCTTCCTTATTAGAACACCATGAAGTAGATGTCATTATCCTCGTTTTACAGAGGAGGAAAATGCAAACCTTGGGAGGCCAACTCACTTGTCCACAGATGTGTAACTAATAAGGAAAACACTCAAGATATAAATTCAAGTAGCAGCTCGAAAATCTTTGCTTTTACCACTGTGTCATAATTTGTCCAAACCAAACCAAACCAAACAAAAAACCAGTCCTCCTGATTATTAATTCCTCCTCCATATGAAAGACTTCTAAATATTTGAAGATAGTTTGCATGCCTCACTCTACCTCAATTCCGTTTTTGGAGTAAGCAGAGTTGAAATACATATATTAAAAAAACAAAGATTGAGTCTGCTTTTCCTCAAGAAAAGAAATGCTGTTTTTGTCTACTGTCATTACACTCTGTGGTTCACCACCTCTCTCTCCCGGCTGCATGACCTCTGATTTGGCCACATCTCTATTATTGTGCAGTGCTTAGAAGGAAACACACACTGTAGATATGGTCTGACTAAGGCAGGATAGAGCAGACCTAGTACTGTTTCTGTTCTAGAGATCATTTTTCTGTGACTGCAGCCACAAAAATGCCAGCCCAGACCAGAACTCAGTGAAGCTCATTGGCCTTCAGGGAACATCTGCCTTTGTTGTCACCACGTTAATCAGGACTCACAGCAGAACATCTAGGAGGGGCAGAGTGTGGTTGGAAAAATATTCCACATGATTCTTTTACACCTTAGGTACGAAGAGATTTTACTTGTAAGTATTCTACATCAAGATGATCCAGCCTGTGCAAACCCTGTCACCACCAGGAATAGTCACTGAATCACTAGAGCTTTTAAAGGAAATCTGTATGAATGGAAGCAGTAGCTTCACTTTTCTTTACTTATAACGATACGGGAGGGGATAGGGAAGTGCTGGGTAGAGAAGGGTGGAATCCCTGGCCAGGGCTTTACCCTCGGGCCTGTGCCTGTGGACCTAAATGAGAATGAGCACTCCTGTTTTCACACCTGAGTATTGCATTTTCCAAGACCACTCTGGTCCACTATGCCCCCAACCTGTACCCATATAATCCTGAGATTTTAGCAGGCACACACACAAGTGGCTGAATGTTGAGACCAGCAGACCAGAGATGGTGGAATGACACACAGCAGAGAAAGAGGGAAGAGGAGGGATGTCTGGAAGCTGAGGGGAGTTTGTCCGGGAGTGGTTAGAGAAGCGTTTGGCTGCTGGGCAGTCCAACTCCAGGGGAATACCACCTTCCCACTCCATCCCCACATCTAGCTCTCTATCCATCTCAATGAGAGCCACTTCCACCACTCAATAAAACCTTGAACTCATCCTTTGAGCCCACATGTGATCTGATTATTCCAGGATACTGGGCAAGAGCTTAGAGTACAGAAGGCTGTCACACTGGCCCTCTGCCCTTGCAATAAGGAAGAGGGTCCATTGAGCTGATTAACACACAAGCCATCTGCCGGTGGCAAATTTGAAAGACCTTTGTAACACATGCCCACTTGGGCTTTGGGAGTCACGGACACCCACCCCTAGATGCTGCCGTGGGGCCAGAGCCCAAAAGTGCACAGGTGGCCTCTGTACCTGCCTGTCTGCATGCTCCCCCTAGGGGTTTGAGCTTTAGGGTGACCAAGCAGGTGAGCCACACCCCGGCACATGTCCTGCGAGGGGAATTGGGGGACTCTCCTGTTTCATTAAGATAGGGCTGTTTGTCTTTCTGAGTGTATGCACATATGGATGTGTTATATGCATGTGACTGTGTTTCAGGGATGTTCTTTAATGACTTTCCTTCTTTTTCTTTCTTTCCTTTTTTTTTTTTTTTGAGTCAAGGTTTCACTCTTCACCCGGGCTGGAGTGCAGTGATGCGACCACAGCTCTTCACACCCTTGATCTCCTGGCCCCAAGCAATCCTTCCACCTCAACCTCCTGAGTAGCTGGGACTACAGGTGCACAGCAACATGCCCAGCTAATTTTTGTATTTTTTATACAGATGGGGTTTCGTCATATGGCTCAGGCTGGTCTTGAACTCCTGAGCTCAAGCGATCTACCTGCCTCAGACTCCCAAAGTGCTGGGATTATAGGCATGAGCCACTATGCCCAGCCTTCAATGACTTTTTGAGGGGAAGCTTATCCTCTTGCAAATGAAAACAGAATGTAGTAGAAAGAAAAGGTGATGGCCGGGCGCAGTGGCTCAAGCCTGTAATCCCAGCGCTTTGGGAGGCCGAGACGGGCGGATCACGAGGTCAGGAGATCGAGACCATCCTGGCTAACACGGTGAAACCCCGTCTCTACTAAAAAATACAAAAAACTAGCTGGGCGAGGTGGCGGGCGCCTGTAATCCCAGCTACTCGGGAGGCTGAGGCAGGAGAATGGCGTAAACCCGGGAGGCGGAGCTTGCAGTGAGCTGAGATCTGGCCACTGCACCCCAGCCTGGGCGACAGAGTGTCTCAAAAAAAAAAAAAAAAAAAAAGAAAGAAAGAAAAGGTGATGGAGGTAGAAGACTTGGCATCAAGTTCTGACTACAATTTATTCCCTGTGTGACTTTGGATGAGCAGAGTAACCATTCTGAGTTCTACATTTCTAATATAAAATAAGACTAATAAATCTATTTTGTAGGATTAGAGATTCAAATTAAGTAATGACTAAAATATGCTATAGAAATCTCCTCATTATTCTACTAGACACAGAAGACTTTTAAGTAGTTTTATATCAATGTGAAAATATGGTAAGCAAATATTTATCTAAAGAGATTACAACTAAGGCATCATGATAGTCTGTATTCAGGCAGACGAAACGCCTGAGGTCAGGAGTTTGAGACCAGCATGGCCAACACGGCGAAATCCTGTCTCTACTAAAAAAATTACAAAAATCAGCTGGGCCTGGTGGCACGTGCCTGTAATCCCAGCTACTTGGGAGTCTGAGACAAGAGAATCACTTGAACCCAGGAGGCGGAGGTTGCAGTGAGCCGAGATTGCACCACTGCACTCCAGCCTGGGTGACAGAGCAAAGCTCTGTCTCAAAAAAAAAAAAAAAAAAGAAAAAGAAAAAAAGAAACAGCTCCATTTATCTAATCTTGTAATTTACCTTTTAGATAGTATATAAATATGTTTTATTTTTTCGAGTTAATAACTGAAAATTGTGCTCTAGTAATATTTTGACAAGTTAATATTTTGATGAAATTAATATATCAGCATTTTTTTCTTTTTTTCCTTGTAGCTCTATCTCCAGTCTCATATTATTACTCTATATTTCCTAGGCCACTTCATCCTAGAGAATTTATATTTTCTGTACAATTATCTATCCTCAAAGTACTTTCTAGAAACTCAAGACTAAGATGCTCATTATAATCAGATATAAGAGTGGGGCAGAAGGTTTGCAGAAAGTATGGAAGATTTGAAATAGCTGACGCAAAGAATAGAATGTGTTAATGTAGGACAAGTAGGTTTGGCAGGTGGCCTTGGTGTGAACAGAGTTGTGTAAATTTCTCCAGCAGCACTCTGTAGCAGTGGAGAGAAGAAAAGATGGTAAAGTGTTTTGATTCAACACTGGGCACATTTTTAGGTGATTGAAATAAGCAATAAGGGGCAAGGAAGTTGAAGGTTTTGACAAGAAAACTGTTGAGAGGATGAACAAGGGAAAGAAAGTAAAGATAGAAAGGGACAAAAGTGGTCAGAGTAGGGATCGCAGAAACTCTTCATTAAAGTCACTCCAGCTGATGGTGAGATTTGAGATGACACAGAAAATGTTGATCTAAAGTCAGAATCTTCTGTGAATGTAGGGGAGAGAACAGGAGGTCAACTTATGACTGAAATATTGAAGGAAAGAGTGGCAGAGTCCCATGACTCTCAAAGAGGCCTGGTTTCTATAGGAGGAGGGAGTTCTGAAAGTTTCTAGGAAGCAGTGAGATTGTTGACTCTTCAGACCCTAAGACATGGGTTGGATGAGAGTAAGCAACCTCTATTCAGGGGCACACAGGGGAAGGAGCCATTTGGACCACAGAGAAAGGGTAGTCCAGGCATATGTTAAGGCCAAGAGGTGGTGGGATAATTCTGTAATTAACCAAAGAAAAGCATTTCCTAGAAAAGGATTTCAAATCTCTATTTTGGAAGCTACATTTTCTTTGAAGTCCCAGATCTATTAATAACCTGAAAAATGAGGATTCTGATTTAAAAATTAACTCAAATGTTTTCTTAAAAATTCTAACTTTTGGCAAGTGTGGTGGCTCACACCTGTAATCCCAGCACTTAGGGAGGCTAGGCAGGTGGACTGCTTGAGCCCCAGAATTCAAGACCAGCCTGGTCAACATGGTGAAATGCTGTCTCTAGCCGAAAACACAAAAATTAGCCAGACATGGTGGCGTGCACCTGTAATCTCAGCTACTCAGGAGGCTGAGGCATGAGAATAGTTTGAACCTGGAAGGCGGAGGTTGCAGTGAGCAGAGATTGCACCATTGTACTCCAGCCTGGGTGACAAAATGAGATACTGTTTCAAAAAAGTTAAAAATAAAAAAAAAATTAACTTTTTAAAAAAAGTCTTTAAATATATTAATACATTCACTTTCCTATGGTAGTATGGAAGACACAGGCAGCCAATTGTTTACATTCTTTTGGCTGACTTAAGTCTTTTGGAACAAGGTGGTATATAAATTAATTAGTAACAGAACAGCTTGTTGTCAAATTGCAATCAGGCTATGCTCCAAAAGTTCTTTTTAAAATCTATTTTGAGGCATGTTGCAATATATTTTCAACTGAAAAAACATAATGGGCAGAGTCAATTACACCTGACCTTGGAGTGTGACACTGAGTCTCTGTCCCTGCCCAGCTTCCTGGGCACAAGAGCTTGAGCTTCCCTGACAGTCTCAAGGGCATCTGCAACCTCAGCAACCCTGGGCACAGGGATGACATCATCCAGGAGGCCTGGGCTGTGGCTGTTGGTGCGAGGCGGGGAGGCAGGTAATATTTTTGAACATTGTTTGGATGCTAGGGACTAATTAACTTCCCAAATGTGCATCAGAGATCAGTTTTTCTATCATCCAGTTTTTGTGTCTGGGAAAAGATTGGCTATTCTTAGAGGGCAAATCCCTTATCACTGACATAGTAATTTGAGTAATTCTAAGATAATGTTTTTTGTAAGTCATTGGAATAGTCTGAGATTGCTAATAACTAAAGACTGTATCAGGACAACTTTTCTAAGCACCAATTCTTATTACATATATAACCCTGTGGGTCCCAGGGACAGGAAATGGTACTGATTTTTTAATGACACTACAGTCATCCTGGAAATTCTTGTTCTAAAAATACATTATGGTTATTTTCTTGCCTTTAATTTCCTCAAGAACTGAAGCCATGAAAAACTGCAGTTAGTTTGGAGTTAATTATACTTCAATTTAATCAAAGCTTTAATGTTCAGAATGTCTAGCACAATGTCTGGCAGACACTAATGGCTTAATAAATGTTTATTCAATGAATCAAAAGTCAGCAGATCTTCAGGAAATCACTAGCAGAGTAGCTCTTTTATGCTGGGGCATTAGCTAGAATTTTAACTTTGGATGATGAGTGCATGGAATGATGGATTATAGCACTTTCAATTACTATGTTTTATGCTTGAGATTTTCATACTATTTGGCTTCTTGTGAGGACAAGAAGTTGCTCACATTTTGTTTTTAATCATCACTGCTGAAGAGATTATTGTGCACGATAATATTTTACTTTTAAGCCCTAAAGGTTTTTTAAGGCTGTCCTTTACCAACAAGAAAGAGATAAAATCAGCTACAGATAAATCCCTAGGACTGTGTTTTTCAGCCTTGAACTAAGATAAGTGAATGGAATCTTTTATTTGAAGTCTGTAAACTTCTTGTGGTGAGCCTATAATTATGAAAAGTATGTCACTTTCAGAAAGAAAATGATAAATTCTCAATGTTTGTCTATTTCTCTCAAAAACCAAAGCAGTAATCAGAACACAGTTATTAGGAAAAATGTGTAGCTCTGTATTTCTGTTGCCCCTTTTGCTTACAATAAGATCATATTAACTAGAAATAGAAAAAAAAACACTAATAGGCTTAATAAAAGATATGATCATCCAGTTTCATATCACAACATTGTATTTAGTTGAAACAATAGTGAAATTGAGCTCTTCTAAGGAAAACTCTCTCACTTTTTGCTGAAGTGGGAAGAACCCAGGGATGCAAACCCATAATGTTTAATATGAACAGTTCACCTTTCTTCCAGTTGTATATGGATCCTGGTTTGATCATATTTTAAGCTGGGAAGAGTACGAGAGTGATAAAAATTATATTTTATGAAGAAATGAAAAAAAAGTAAGCCCTTCCCAATGTTCCAACAACCCAAATTTAAATCAAGTGAAGTTAAAACACAAAATTTGTCAATGAACTTAGTTTTCTGGGAATTAATTTGGTATTTTGACAAGAGTTGCACTTATTGTTTTAATTCAATTATTGCTCAGGATCTTTCTGAAAGCATAAAGAAAATAACTACTTTCCTTAGTATAAACGTGAAATGATAGTGAAATTAATAAGATTGCTTAGAAAATATCATTCAGTGAAATGAGAAATAATGCAGCCAAAGAAAATTGTGATCCAAATCATACCATCTGTGCTTCACATCTAACAGGAACCTGGTATTTAGGAAAGGTAAGCCAGAAAGCCATGTGGTGCTTTGTCTGCAGCCTATATTTGGAAGCAGTTCTGATATGGACAGGAGACAGGGCGATATTGGGGAGAAGAGGGTGGTTCCCTGGCAAAGACCCCATCCTCAAGCTTGAAGATCTGCAGCCCTAAGTGGGAACAGACATTTTTGTTTTTGTGCCCAAAAAGTTGCCTTTTGGCCTACCCTGCCCCCCTGTCCTGTACCCATATAAACCCCAAGGCTCCAGAAGCAGACGAGGGGACAAGCAGGCAAGCAGATGGATAGCAGAACGGCATGGCAGAGAAAGGGAGAAGAGAAGGAATGTCTGAAGGCAAAGAGGGATTCAGCTGGGGACAGTTGGAGGGGAATTCGGCAGCTGGATGGCCAAACTCCAGGGGAAGATCATTTTCCCACTCCATCCCCCTGCCAACTCGCCATCCATCCCACTAAGCAACTTCCACCACTCAATAAAACCTCAGGTTCATCCTTCAAGCCCATGTGTCACCGTTTCTTCCGGGATGCTGGGCAAGAGCTCGGGATACAGAAAACTGTCACACTAGCCCCCCACCCTTGTGAAAAGACAGAGGGTCCACGGGCTGGTTAAAACTTAAACCATCTGAGGATGGCAGAGCTAAAAGAGCATTGTAACACTGGGGCTGCAGGCACCCACCCTTGGACACTACCCGGGGGCGGAAGCCCACAGCACTTGCCTTCGCTCCTGCACCTCCCTAACTATGTGTTCTCTCTCCTATTGGAGGTTTGAGCAGCAGAGGTGACTGAACAGACAAGTCACACCCCTGCTGCATGTACTGCAAAGGGGATCAGGGAACTCCTATTTCAGTTCCAGAGTTTTGGCCTTTTAAATTTCTCATTTCACCTTCATACACCCCATATCTTGTGCAATGGATTCCACATTGTCACCCTTCAGTGAATGTTTATTAAATGAAATTCTTGAGTTGCATTCTTTCCAGATTTGAGATTTCCATGCCCAGTCAGAAACCAATTGAGAGGGAGGCACAGGAGTCAAAAAGATGGAAATAATAAAGCTATTGAATTCTATGCCTCAAGTCTGCAGTCTAGTGTGTTTGCTTATCGTTTACCCTGAATTTTACAAACATACCCACTTAGTTACAGTCAATTGAATGCAGGCCTTTCTCCCACTGGGGCCAGCCACCAGACTGTGGTGGGGAGCCCTATAAGACACTTGTTCTTCAGGAGACAGAAGGGAGCTGAGGAGTATGAATGGTGCATTTCCCTCAACTCATCAACCTGCAAAATTACCCTGCAGAAATAAGTAAGAGGTTAGGAGTAAAGCTGGGATTTCTATCTAAGGAAGTTCCTCTGCATGAAAACACAGAGAGAAGGAAATAAATCTTTTCCCACTAATTCCTGAGGTTTAACTTAAAAGTAAGTTGGGTCAGCCGAGCTCAGTGCACCACGCCTGTAATCTCAGCACTTTGTGAGGCTAAGGTGGGCAGATCACCTGAGGTCAGGAGTTCAAGACCTGCCTGGCCTACATGGCAAAATCCCGTCTCTACTAAAAATACAAAAAAAAAAAAAAAAAATTAGCAAGGCATGGTGGCAGGTGTAATCCCAGCTTGTAATCCCAGCTACTCAGGAGGCTGAGGCAGGAGAATGGCTTGAACCAGGGAGGCGGAGGTTGCAGTGAGCCGAGATTGTGCCACTGCATTCCAGCCTGGGTGACACAGCAGGACTCCGTCTCAAGACAAAAAAAAAAGTAAGTTGGATACATCTGAATATAGAATTGTTTTAAAGTCTGTGAATTTTTATCTAGATGTGGGGGCAAATGTTTTAATATAATCACAAAGGCAAATTGGGTTTCTTACCAGAAAATGCACATTTGTTTCCCTTCTTTGCCCCAACTGGATTGAATTCACTCCAAAGCATATATTTGCCAACTCATGTAGAACAGATATTGTTTTAATTTTGCAAATTATTATTTTCCCTTTTGGTAGCTCATTTTTTATTTCCTTATGGTTGCAAAAGGGCTAGAGGGACTTGAGAATTCAATTCAACCAATATTTATTAGTGCATGATTACTTCTAGGAATTACCATTCAAAAATTGAACAAAACATAGCCCATTCCTTCACAGGATCATAATTTAGATAGTAATACAAGATGATTATACAAGTAATAAAAGGTAGTATGAGCAAATGTGGATGGGAACATGGGTAAAAGAGAGATCATTTTACCCCAGCAAAGTAGGGTGAGGAGATCATATTGGATCTCAAACTGAAAGAATGAGCAGGATTTTACTAGGAAAATGATGGGGAAGAAATACATTCCAGCAAGAGCTAATAGCAAGAAGAAAAACTCAAAACCACCATAAGATTGGATGTCATTTTCTAGAAATAGCAGGTAGTCTCGTGGGCTGGAGTGTTATATGATGTGTGAAACAGAATGAGGTAGATAAAGACTGATGCCTGAGAGCTTTGGTGGACAGCATGAGGAGCTCTTTTCCCCCCTTGGTTTGTTGCTGAAAGAAGGGACCTGACATCATCAGACCTACGTGCTAAAAAAGAACAGAATCAGGGTAGAAAACTGATTAGAAGAGGGTGAAAGCAGAAGCAGAACGTCTAATTAAGATGTAATAGTTTTGGGTGGGAAACATCAAGGGTCATAATTAGAACGGTGACAGTGAAATCACTGTTGGGTGGAGCTCAGCTGAAGAGTGAGTTTAGGAGCCATCAGCTGGTCATGGAATTAGGTAAAATTGTCAAGGCAAGTGGTAAGAGCTAGCGAAGAAAGTGATAGAAGATGGAGCCCTGGAGCCCTGGAGACCCTAACGTCAATGGGAATGAAACGGTCCAAGAAAAGCCAAGAAAAAAAGATCGGACAGAATTAGGAGGAAAACCAGGGTCACATGTGGCTATTGGTTTATCATTCCTGAATTCTGAGAGCACAGCATCGACAGCAATAGAGATGGAAGCCAGGTTGAGGGATTTGAAGAGATGAGATGTGAAGAAGGGGAGCAGCAGTAAGGACCACTCTTCCAAGTAGTTGTTTCTTTGTTTGTTTTTACGGGAGACTGGAGTTTTATTATTACTCAAATCAGTCTCCCCGAGAATTTGGGGATCAGAGTTTTAAAGATAATTTGGTGGGTTGGGGGAAGGCCAGTGAGTCGAGAGGACTGAATGGATGCATCTTGCAATATTGCTCTTAACAATGAAAACTTAGAATGCACTTAAATGACCATTAATCAAAAACTGTTAAGACACAACCATAAAGAGACTCAGTATGAAGTCGTGAAAATTGGGTCAGAGATGAAATCATAGGGAATTGAAGCTGTCCTCTTGCACTGAGTCAGTGCCTGGGTGGCGGCCACAAGATCAGATAAGCCAGTTATCGAACTGGGTGGTGCCAGCTGACCCATCAGTGCAGGATCTGCATAATATCTCAAGCACTGACCTTAGGAGCAGTTTAGGGAGGGTCAGAATGGTGTAAACTCCAGCTCCATGACTCCTAAACCATAATTTCCAATTATGGGTAATTTGTTAGTCCTACAAAGGCAGTCTAGTCTCCAACCAAGAAGGAGGTTTGTTTTGGGAAAGGGCTGTTACTGTCTTTGTTTTAAACCATAAACTAAGTTCTTCCCCAAATTAGCTCAGCCTACGCCTAGGAATGAACGAAGACAGCTTGGAGGTTAGAAGCAAGGTGGAGCTGGTTAGGTTAGATCTCTTTCACTGTCTCAGTTATAATTTTGCAATGGCACTCTTCCAAGAAGTTTGAGAGTGGAGAATGGGGACAAGACGACATGGGAGCTTGAGTGAGAGAGAGGCAGGGTCAAGGCAAAGATTAAGTGGCTGGGGAGAGAAGATGAAGGGAAGACAGAAAGACTTTAGAAAAGGATACATGAAGGAAGTCAAAATAAGCAAAGGGGAGAGAAAGAGATGGGGAGGGACCCTGGTAAAGAGGACCGTGAGAAATGAGGAAGTTCTGACGCTCAGTGGTGTTTGGTGTCACTGTTCACACGTTATCACTGCTCTTTGAGATTCGGATGAGCAAAATAATCAGGATTGACACATAGTGTCCTACAAACTTGGGTAATTTTACTCTAATAGGGAGAGAGTTGATCTCTGACCTGCCACACTAGTAACCCTGGTAAATATCCTCAGGTGAAATCATATTGACATGATTGTAGCTAGTGACATTAGTTCTAATGCATTGAAATTCTATCTAATAAGTGTTTTTCTTGTGCTGGATCTAATCACAGAAGCTTACAAGTGGAAACATCCTCACTGACAGTTATCACCTGAGCACCTGTTGCAGAATTAAACACAAAGATGAACCAATAGAGCCTATTTGCTTCACTCCTTTCATTAATTGATTGGATGGGGTGGGAGTTACGGACCTATTATGTGAAAATAATTATTTCAAATAAAGTAGTGAAGTCTTTGATTCAGACTCCTTGGCTCACAGAGTTATTCCACGCTTTACAAAGAATTTATGCTTGTGGTTCTTTTTTTTAATTTTTTTATTTTTATTTTTATGGGGGGGGGGTCTCACTATGTTGCCCAGGCTGGACTTGAACTTCTGGCATCAAGTGATCCTCCTGCCTTGGTCTCCCAAAGTGCTGGGATTACAGGCATGAGCCGCTGTGCCCTGCCAGCAGTTCTCTTTACTCTGATGTCAGAAATAGAGCTGATACTCAATAAAGTCGGTTGGAAGCAGTGGCTCATGACTGTAATTCTAGCACTTTGGGAGGCTGAGATGGAAGGATCGCTTGAGGTCAGGAATTCAAGACCAGCCTGGGCAACAGAGTGAGACCCAATCTCTACAAAAATAAAAAGTAAATAATTAAACAGTTTTTTAAAAAGAAAGAGATTATAGTCATCATGGAGATAATGTGAGAGGTGAGAACACAAGTGTCGCAAGTCCAAGGGCCCATACATATTAAAAGTCAGGGGAAGAATTACAGGTGGGTGGAAGGACGTATGGACTGGATGCATCTTGCAATATTGCTTATAACAATGAAAACCTAGAATGCACTTAAATGATCATTAATCAAAAACTGTTAAGACACAACCATATAGGGACTCAGTACAAAGTCATGAAAAATACAGAAAATTGTATAACTAGCGTTTATCGAGTGTTTCCGATGTGCCAGGCATAGTACTTGGTTTATTTTAAACATGGCAGCAGGCTTGAGGATGACATTCATGCTGTCCACACTTTGCTGAGATGTCAAGCACCTGAATAATTTGTCCAAAGTCACAGAACTAGTAGAAGGTAGTCAAGCTTTGAATTCAAATAGTCTTATTTGTCTTCTCTTTACTCTTAGTCTAACCAAAGGTTTGTCAATGTTGTCTACTTTTCAAAAAACAACTCTAGGTTTTGTTGACTATTTTCCTATTGCTTTTCTATTCTCTGTTTCTTTTATTTCTGCTCTAAGCATTATTATTTTCTTCCGTCAGCTAACTTTGGGCTTAATTTGCTCTTTTTATAGTTCCTTGAGGTATAAAGTTAAGTTGTTTTTTTGAGATCATCTTCTTTTTAAATATAAGTGTTTAACCCTATAAACTGCCCTCTTTGTACTGCTTTTGCACAAATCTAATACATTCTATAATTATTTTTTTTTTGAGATGGAGTCTCGCTCTGTTGCCCAGGCTGGAGTACAGTGCCATGATCTCGGCTCACTGCAACCTCCGCCTCCCAGGTTCAAGTGATTCACCTGCCTCAGCCTCTTGACTAACTGGGATTACTGGTGCCTGCCACCATGCCCAGCTAATTTTTTGTATTTTTAGTAGAGATGGGGTTTCACAGTGTTGGCCAGGCTAGTCTTGAACTTCTGACCTCAAATGATCCACCCTCCTCGGCCTCCCAAAGTACTGGGATTACAGGCATGAGTCACTGTGCCCGGCAACATCCTACAATTTTCGATATGTTGTGTTTTGATTTTCATTTGTCTCAAGATATATTCTAATCTTTTGATTTCTTTTTTGACCTACTGGTTACTCATCTTGCTCTACTGAACCATAATTTTTTATTGTAAGTATGTGTGTGTGTGTGTGTGTGTGTGTGTGTGTATTTGTCTGTGTATATATACACATATTAACGTTAACATTGAAGATAATGAAAGTTTAGTAAGTAAAAAAGCAGGTTGAAGCTGTGTGATTTTTAAATGTAGTTTATATATGTGTGTGTGTCTGCAAAGAAAAACATCTGGAAGAATGCATGTTAGCAGATCTGTCGGCCATGTTAGCTGAGTGTATTTACTCTATTTCATCTTTTGCTTATATAATTTTCCATAACCTACGTATACAACTACGATATTTTTTAAAAAGCTTTTCTTTTAGTAAAGGAAAAAAATGGTATGGCGAAAGAACAAATCAAAAACAGGGCAAGGAAACAAAAGTCAGGTCAAATGAAGTAAGAGTTCAGGTGAATAATATAGAAGCCAGACGGTAGAACCAGAAAAGACAAAAGAATATTGACAATCACAGGCACATCTCATAAATTGCACTTTGCATTATTTCAGTTTGCAGATATTGGTATTTGTTTTTATTTTTATTTTTTTTACAAATTGCAGGTTTGTGGCAACCCTGTGTTAAGTAAGTCTATGGATGCCATTTTTCAAAAGTATGCACTCACTTTGTGTCTGTGTCACATTTTGGTAATTCTCCCAATGTTTCAAACACTTTTATTATTATATATGTTAGGGTGATGTATGATCAGCGATCTTTGGTGTTACTATTGTAATTGTTGTGGGTGCCATGAAATGTGCCCATATAAGATGGTGAACCTAATTGATAAGTGCTGTAAGTGTTCTGACTGTTCCACCAAACAGCTGTTCCCACATCTGTCTCCATCTCTTCCAGCCTGCCTATTCACTGAGACACAACAATATTGAAATTAGGACAATCAATAAACCTACAATGACTTCTAAGTGCTCAAGTGAAAGAAAGAGTCACACATCACTCACTTTAAATCAAAAGCTAAAATGATTCAACTTAGTGAGGAAGGCATGTTGAAAGCCTTTAGGCTGAAAGCTGGGCCTCTTGCACCAAACAGTTAGCCAACTTGTGAATGCAAAGGAAAAGTTATTGAAGGCAACTCAAAGTGCTACTTTAGTATTTATTTACACAAATAATAAGAAAGTGAAACAAATTTCTTGCTGAGATGTAGAAAGTTTGAGTGGTCTGGAGAGAGGATCAAACCAGCCACAACATTTCCTTAAGTCAAAGTCTAATCCAGAACATGGCCCTAACTCTCTTCAATTCTGTGAAGGCTGAAAGAGGCTAGGAAACGATAGAAGAAAAGTTTAAAGCAAGCAGAGGTTGGTTTAAGGCAAGCAGAGGTTTAAAAAAAAAAAGCCATCTTTAGAACATAAAGACACACAGAATAGCAGCAAGTGCTGCTTGCTGCTTTCTTTATGTTATAAAGGTGTTTTTTTATGTTATAACAAAAAGATGTCTTTATATTTCTATTTCGATAGGTTTTTGGGGAACAGGTGGTTTGGTTACATGCACACATTCTATAGTGGTGATTTCTGAAATTTTGGTGTATTCATCACCTGAGCAGTGCACACTGTACGCAGTGTGTAGTCTTTTATCCCTCACCACCCCCTACCCTTTCCCCTGAGTCCCCAAAGTCCAGTGTATCACTCCTATACCTTTGCATCCCCATAGCTTAGCTCCCACATAAGTAAGAACATATAATGTTTGGTTTTCTATTCCTGAGTTACCTCACTTAGAATAATAGTCTCCAATTTTATCCAGATTGCTACAAATGTAATTATTTCATTCTTTTTTATGGATGAGTAGTATTTCGTGGTATACACATCCACACACACACACCCCCCCAATATTTTCTTTTTTCACTCATTGATTGATGGGCATTTGGGCTCCTTTCATATTTTTGCAATTGCAAATTGTGCTGCTATAAACATGCATATGCAATTATCTATTTTTGTATAATGACTTATTTTCCTCTGGGTAGATACCTGGTAGTGGGATCGCTGGATCAAACAGTAGATCTATTTTTAGTTCTTTAAGGAATCTCCACACTGTTTTCCATAGTGGTTGTACTAGTTTACATTCCCATGAACAGTGTAGAAAAGTTTTCCCTTTTCACCACATCCATGCCAATATCTATTATTTTTTAATTCTTGCAGGAATGAGGTGGTATCACATTGTGGTTTTGATTTGCATTTCCCTGATGATTAGTGATGTTGAGCATTTTTCCATATGTTTGTTGGCCATTTATAGATGTTCTTTTGAGAATTGTCTATTCATGTCGTTAGCTCATTTTTTTATGGGAATTTTTTTTCTTGCTGATTTGTTTGAGTTCTTTATAGATTGTGGATATTAGTCCTTTGTCAGGTGTATAAATTGTGAAGATTTTCTCCCACTCTGTGGGTTGTCTGTTTACTCTGCTTAGTTTCTTATGCTGTGCAGAAACGTTTAATTAAGTCCCACCTGTTTATCATTGTTTTTGTTGTTGTATTTGATGTTGGGTTTTTGGTCATGAAGTCTTTGCCTAAGCCAATGTCAAGAAGGATTTTTCCAATGTTATATTCTAGAATATTTATGGCTTCATGTCTTAGATTTAAGTCTTTGATCCTTCTTGAGTTGATTTTTGTATAAGGTGAGAGATGAGGATCCAGTTTCATTCTGCTACATGTGGTTTGCCAATTACCCCAGCACCATTTGTTGAATACAGTGTCCTTTCCTCACATTGTATTTTTGTTTGCCTTGTCAAAGATCAGTTTGTTGTAAGTATTTGGCTTTATTTCTGGGTTCTCTATTCTGTTCTATTGGTCTATGTGCCTATTTTTATACTGATACCTTGCTGTTTTGGTGACTATGACCTTATAGTATACTTTGAAATCAGGTAACGCAATGCCTCCAACTTTGTTCTTTTTGCTTAGTCTTTCTTTGCCTATGTAGGCTCTTTTTTGATTCCATATGAATTTTAGGATTTTTTTTTCTAGTTCTGTGAAGAATGATGGTGGTATTTTGATGGGAATTGTATTGAATTTGTAGATTGCTTTTGGCAGTACGGTCATTTTCACAATGGTGATTCTACCCTTCTATGAGCATGGGATGTGTTTCCATTTGTTTGTGATATCTATGATTTCTTTCAGCAGTGTTTTGTAGTTTTCCTTGTAAAGGCTTTCACATCCTTGTTAAGTACATTCCTAAGTATTTTATTTTTATTTTTGCAGTTATTGTGAAAGGGGTTGAATTGTTGATTTGACTGTCAGCTTGGTCGCTGTTGGTGAATAGCAGAGCTACTAATTACTGTACATTAATTTTGTATCTTGAAACTTTGCTGAATTCATTTACCAGTTCTAGGAGCTTTTTGGATGAGTCTTTAGGGTTTTCTAGGCATACGATTGTATTAGCAAACAGCGGCACTTTGACTTTCTCATTACTGATTTGGATGCCCTTTATTCCTTTCTCTTGTCTGATTGCTCTGGCTATGACATCCAGTAACATGTTGAATAGAAGTGATAAAAGTGGACATCCTTGTCTTGTTCCAGTTCTCACAGGGAATGCTTTCAACTTTTCCCCATTCAGTATAATGTTGGCTGTGATTTTGTCATAGATGACTTTCATTACCTTAAGGATGTCCCTTCTCTGCCGATTTTGCTGAGGGTCTTAATCACAAAGGGATGCTGGATTTAGTCAAGTGCTTTTTCTGTGTCCATTCAGATAGTCATGAGACTTTTTTTTTGTTTTTGTTTTTGTTTTTTTTGAGATGGAGTCTGACTCTGTCCCCAGGCTGAAGTGCAGTGGCGCAATCTTGGTTCCCTGCAACCTCCGCCTCCCGGGTTCAAGTGATTCTTCTGCCTCAGTCTCCCAAGTAGCTGAGACTACAGGCACGCACCACCACACCCAGCTAATTTTTGTATTTTTAGTAGAGATGGGGTTTCACCATGTTGGCCAGGATGGTCTCAATCTCTTTACCTCGTGATCCACCTGCCTCAGCCTCCCAAAGTGCTGGGATTACAGGCGTGAGCCACCACGCCTGGCCTGATTTTTGTTTTTAATTCTGTTTAGGTAATGTATCACATTTATTCACTTATATATGTTAAACCATCCCTGTGAGCCTCCCCATTGAGAAAGCAAGCAGACTCACAACTTTTTGGCATCTCAGGGATTCTGAGGCAGTGACCTAGTTCCTTCAAAGGGTCCGAGGATTCTCTTGACTTTCCTGGTATGTTCCTGCAGTAGTCCTGGGAGCCAAGGTTCATGATGTGAGTCTCCACATGCTGCTCTGTCTGTCTGAGAGGAAGCTGCAAACTAGTCTTAATTCCTGTCTGCCATTTTCACTCAATCACACAAAGATGTCTTTATAACATAAAGATGCAAGGAGAAACAGCAAGTGCTAATGAAGAAGCTGCAGCAAGTTATCCAGAAGACTTAATTAAGATCATTGATGAAGGTGGTTACACTAAACAAGATTTTTAATGTAGACGAAATAGCCTCCTGTTGGAAGAAGGTACCATCTAAGATTTTCATAGCTATAGTGGAGAAGTCAGTGTTTCAAAGCTTCAAGGGAAAGGCTGACTCTCTTTTTAGGGGTTAATGCTGCTGGTGACTTAATGTTGAAGTCAATGCTCACTTACTATTCTGAAAATTCTAGGGCCCTTAAGTATTAGGGTAAATCAACTCTGCCTGTGCTCTATAAATGTAACAACAAAGCCTGGATGGGAGCACATCTGTTTGTAGCATGATTTATTAAATATTTGAAACCCACTGTTGAGACCTACTGCTCAGAAAAAAAGATTCCTTTAAAATGTTACTGCTCATTGACAATTCATCTGGTCACTCAAGAGCTCTGATGGTGATATAAAAGCTGATGAATGCTGTTTTCATGCCTGTTTAAGCCTACTAACATAACATCCATTCCACAGTCACGGATCAAAGACTAATTTCAACTTTCAAGGTCTTATTACTTAAGGAATACATACCATAAGGTGACTGCTGTCATAGATGGTGATTTCTCTAATGTAACTGGGCAAACCAAATTGAAAATCTTCTGGAAAGGATTAATCATTCTATTGCCATTAAGAACATTTGGGATTCATGGAAAGAGGTCAAAATGTCAACATTAACAGCAGTTTGGAAGAAGTCGATTTCAATACTCATGGATGGGTTCAAGTCTTCATTGGAGAAAGAAACTGAAGTTGTGGTGGAAATAGCAGGAGAACTAGAAATAAAAGTGAACCCTGAAGATGTGACTGAATTGCTGCAATGTCATGTTCAAAGTTGAATAGATGATTATGTGGTGTGGCTGTCTGCCCCCATCCAAATCTTACCTTGAATTGTAATACTCCCCACATGTCATGGGAGGGATCTAGTGGGAGGTAATTGAATCATGGGGGTAGTTTTCCCCATACTGTTCTTGTGATAGTGAGTGAGTTCTCACAAGATCTGATGGTTTTATAAGGGGGCTCTTCCCTTCACTCTGCCACTCTTCTCCTTTCTGCTGCCTTGTGAAGAAGGTGCTTTGTTTCCCTTTCACCTTCTGTCATGGTTGTGGGTTTCCCAAGGCCTCTCCTGTCATGCTGAACTGTGAGTCAACTAAACCTCTTTCCCTTAGATATTTCCCAGTCTTGGGAAGTTCTTTATAGCAGTATGAAAATGGACTAATACAGATGGGGAGTTGCTTCTTATGGATGAGTTAAAAAAGTGGTTTCTCCTGGTAGAGATGTTGTGAACATTGTTTACATGACAACCAAGAATTTAGAATATTACATATACTTAGCTGATAAATCACTAGCAGGGCTTAAGAGAATTGACTCCAGTTTTGAAAGTTCTACTGTGGATAAAATGTTATTGGATAGCATTGCATGCCTCAGAGAAATCTTTACTGAAAGGATGAGTCAATTGATGTGTAAACTCACTGTTTTATTTTAAGAAAATGCCACTGCTATTTCAACCTTCAGCAATTACCACTCTGTTCAGTTAACAGCCATCAACATGGAGTCAAGACCCTCTATCAGAGAAAAGATTACAACTTGCTGAAGGCTCAGATGTTTGTTAGCAATTTTTAGCAACGAAGTATTTTTAATTAAGGTATGTTCATTGTTTATTATTATACATAATGCTATTACACACTTAATAGACCATAGTATAGTATAAATATAACTTTTTATGCACTGGGAAACAAAACAACCCATGTGACTCACTCTATTGTAATATTCACTTTATTGGGGTGGTCTGGGACTGAACCTGCAATATCTCCAAGGTATGCCTTTGACATTAATATTAATCTTCTATGGGCCAGGCACTTCAACCTCATGGAGTTGACCTTGTCTCCCAATTCGTGCATTTTAGGAGCAATGTCATTTCCTTACTCTGAGATCTCTCTGGTACTACTTTTTGTCATTTCTCTCTGCTTCTTCTTAAACTCAGTCTTTTGAACCAGGAATCAACAACATCAAAACTTCCTAGATTTTACTATATTTTTTCGCTGTGGGAAATTGTCTGACATTCAGTCAAAACACAGGTATTTACTGAGGACCTGCTGGCTGCTGGTCAGCACTGGATGAGAGGTTCTGCAGGATTACACACTAACAGCACATCACAGTTCCTAACATGAATGAGTGTATAAGCTCTTTGGAAAGAAAAGATGATAGAGAACAATAGAAGATGGTCTGTAATGTAATGAATGGATAAAATGTATCACTGGCTCCAGTACAGGTAGGCCTCAGAGATGAAGTTTGAGGCCAGAAGTGTCAAAAGACCATTGCGGGCAAGATCCAGGGTTGGGGTTTAGCATTGTGTGCATAATGG
>NW_012110008.1:537838-538542 GCF_000951045.1 Mandrillus leucophaeus | reverse complement strand
GCATACGATTGTATTAGCAAACAGCGGCACTTTGACTTTCTCATTACTGATTTGGATGCCCTTTATTCCTTTCTCTTGTCTGATTGCTCTGGCTAGGACTTCCAGTACCATGTTGAATAGAAGTGATAAAAGTGGACATCCTTGTCTTGTTCCAGTTCTCACAGGGAATGCTTTCAACTTTTCCCCATTCAGTATAATGTTGGCTGTGATTTTGTCATAGATGACTTTCATTACCTTAAGGATGTCCCTTCTCTGCCGATTTTGCTGAGGGTCTTAATCACAAAGGGATGCTGGATTTAGTCAAGTGCTTTTTCTGTGTCCATTCAGATAGTCATGAGACTTTTTTTTTGTTTTTGTTTTTGTTTTTTTTGAGATGGAGTCTGACTCTGTCCCCAGGCTGAAGTGCAGTGGCGCAATCTTGGTTCCCTGCAACCTCCGCCTCCCAGGTTCAAGCAATTCTCCTGTCTCAGCCTCCCAAGTAGCTGGGACTACAGGCACCCGCCACCATGCCCGGCTAATTTTTGTATTTTTAGTAGAGATGGGGTTTCACCATGTTGGCCAGGATGGTCTCAATCTCTTTACCTCGTGATCTGCCTGCCTCAGCCTCCCAAAGTGCTGGGTGGGATTACAGGCATGCGCCACCACACCCAGCTAATTTTTGTATTTTTAGTAGAGATGGGGTTTCACCATGTTGGCCAGGATGG
>NW_012110008.1:530006-532326 GCF_000951045.1 Mandrillus leucophaeus | reverse complement strand
GAGATGCAGCTTCTGGAGGGAGGGGCAGGCCACCATCTTCACTCATTAGGAGCCTTAGCCATTGTTGCCTTCAGGCATTAGAGAGTCCAAGGTGACCAGGGGCTGTAGTGGACCCCCAGAAAAGCACAGCTATCCTGAGAAAAAGCAGCCAGACTGCTTTTTGACACGGGTCCCTGATCCTATACCTCCTCACTGGGTGGTGTCTCCCGACTGGGGTCTCCAACCACTTCCTGCAGGTGTGTTCAGGTCCGTAACAGGTCCGACCTCCCTGGGATGGAGCTCCCAGAGGGAAAGGTGGACCACCATTTTTGCTGTTTTTCAGCCTTCACTGTTGATACCTTTAGATACTGGAAAATTCAAGGCAACTGGGGACTGGAGTGGACCACCAGCATACTGCGGCAGCCCTGTGGAAAAGTGGCCAGACTGGCATATGGGTCCCCAATCTCGTATCTCCTCACTGGGCAGGTCCTCTTGGCTTGGGTCTCCAACTGCCCTTTGCTGCGGCTATAGAGCCAATCGCAGCTCTGTAACTCCCTGGGGCAGGGCTCCCCATGGTAGGGGCAGGTTGCCATCATGGCTGTCTTGCAGCCTTTGCCCTTGGTGTCTCCAGGCTCTGGAGAGTCTGCGAGGACCAGGAGCTGGTCCAGACCCCCAGCACAGAACACCAACCTCACGGAAAAGTGGTCAGATTGTTCCCCATACAGGTTCCGATCCTCACTTCTCACTGGGCAGGGTATCCAACCTCCAGCACCACCACCCTGCCTCTGCCTGAGCACTTCAATCAGAGCCAGCTCAGCACTTCTCCTAGGAGGAAATCCCAGAGTCAACCCACAAACCCTCCTCCACTGCGGCTGCCGTGGCACAGTTCCAACAGCCCTCGTGCTTGAGAAGGAACAAGGGGCTTAGTCATTATGCTGGCACTTCCAGCACACCACAGCCACCCTATAGAGAGAAGCCCAGCCCCTCTTCCAGGGGAACCCCCACCCCACACTCTTCACCAGGCAGGGCCCGTGGCTCATGACTGCAGAATAGCCACTCCACCCACGGCTGAACATGCCCACTAGTAATGGCCTGAGGAGAGGCTTGTAGAGATATGTTACAGCCCCTTTGTCACTGGTTCTATCCCTGCTGCCCTCCGTCTGAAGAAGAAGCAAAGAGCCTGAGGGCTACATCTGAGCCTACAGCATGCCACAGTCATATGGAGAGGAAACCAGTCTCTCCTCCCAGTGAACCCTTCACCCCCTGCTGCCAAACAAGCAGAGCCCCAAGCTCATGCCAGCACTGCAGCCGCCCCTCCCCACTGGCTGAACACTCCCAGTAAGAGCAGCTCTGTTTCACAGAGATGGAGCCCCCGGGGCAACCAAAAGCCTCTCTGCCACTGCTTCTGCAGTGGTATTACCCCTGCCAGCTTCAGACTAACAAAGGCACAGGGAGTGGCCGAGAGGCTTTTGGTGGCCCCTGGAGGCTCCACCTGCAAGAAAGATGGAGTGCAGGAAAGGGAGCTCCTGGCCGGGACCCACAGCACAGACGCATCCTAGGCTGATTGCACTGAGCAATTGCTGACTTGCATTTCTCTGGGGTGGAGCCCCTAGGATACAAACAAAAGACCATCAGCTACAACCACTGCTAAGGTTCCTTCCTCTGCTGCCTCTAAGTTGGGGAGGAAACATAAACCCTGAGTTCACCCCAGAGCTCTGGTGGACAGCCCAGGAGTGCCAAACCACAATTTACAGCCAGCGCTCAAGTGGAAGAGGGGCCCATGCTTTCACAGCATTGAGAGCACAGAGCAGCATGGCTGCAACTGTGAGGAAATATAGGGGAGCCACACAACTGAGCCAGAGCCTACCAACTGACCACTGTGCCTAAGCGCCACCTACCGGATCACACCCCAAAGCCTCAACACCAAAAATATCTACCTAACATACTCCCCTGTAAAACCAAAGACAAGAAGTTAGCCACAAATAAAAACCTGCATAAAGCTTCAGCCCTGTGAAAACGTCCAGAAAAGAAGTCTATTGACTATACTCAGTCTACATTGCAGTTAAGGAACACCCACATGGAGAGATGAGAAAGAAGTAATATAAGAACTCCCGTAACTCAATGGCCAGAGTGCCATATGTCCTCCAAATGACCACAGTAATTTTCCAACAAGGGTTCTTAACCTGAACCCAGGAGGCAGAGGTTTCAGTAAGCTGAGATCATGCCACTGTACTCCAGCCTGGGTGACAGAGTTAGACTCTTTCTCAAAAAATAAAAATAATTTTAAAAAGTAAACACGAGATATGCTAGGTACCAATATGTGCTATAAAGAAGATAAAAT
>NW_012110008.1:526520-528006 GCF_000951045.1 Mandrillus leucophaeus | reverse complement strand
AAAAAAAAAAAAAAAAAAAAAAAGGGAGTCATGTGTGGTTGACCCTGTGGCCAAGGCTGAGAGAGGTGGTTTGTATGATCAAGAGAGGCTGATGGACTATGTGAAGTGTTTATCTTATCTCAATCTCCCAACACCTTATATTGAAGGTGAGGATATCACACAACTAAATTTTGTTTGTGTTTCTATAACTTGGCACTTATGTTTTTAATATCAACTTTGTAAAATAAATGTCTTTAAAATTAGATTAATTATCGCCACCCTCCAGTCATCAGCACAGCTTCTGCTGTGGAGATGTGCAAGTCGGGAAATAAACGAAACATCATCATGTCCATATTGCCCACTTTATGATTTTATTAAGTTTAGGTGATAAACTTTGCCTGCTAGAGTAAAACCTATGAATTCGTGTATTTTTAATCTGCCTTTATTTTCCAGAAATAACTTTTTAAACTGCATAATATACAATCGTTACAGAAGAAATTAGAAGCAACAGATAAGTCAATAAAGAATAATCCCCTATCATCTTGGCACCAAGAGATACAAAATGTTCACATTTTATTTTAAAACTGGCAGATTTCTTTTGCGAATACAATACATATAAATTGGTTCTCGTCTGATACATTTCCAATCTATCCAGGAGTGGTGGTTGATTGGATAAACTACTTCAGAGCAGAAGAGTATTTGACGAAGTATTCACAGAGAAGATGAAACACAGTGAAGTGGTAAGATATTTTGAAGATCACTCTTAGTACAAATGGGAAATGAAACCAATTTTTATTTTATGCAATGCAGTGCTTGGGGAAAACATAGATATTTTTCACCATTATAGAAAGCAGATTTTTTTTTCAGTGCAAAACAGACACTTTATAAATGTGTCAAAAGTGTCATGTGTGATAGACTGTTATCATATTTTGTGATAGTAGAGAATTATTAGTACGGAAAAAAGTAGTGGTGAGGGGGTTAGCCAAGACGGCTGACTAGAAGCAGCTAGGTTGTGCCAATCTAAGAGAAATAGAAGGCGTGAGTAAATACAGCACCTTTAACAGAAGCATCCGGGTACACACATTGGGATTCATCAAGGAAACAATTTGACTCATGGAGAATGGAGAAAAGCAACTGCCCACCCGGCAGTGACATGGAACCAGGGGCGCCTCCCTTGCCTAGGGAAGTGTTGACTGAATGAGGAAGTGACTGCAGAGACCCACTGTTCTACCACAGATCTTTGCAACCCTCAGGTCAGGAGATCCCTTCATGGACCCACTCTACCAGAACCTTCAGTTTGACATGCAGAGCTACATAATGTCTCTGCAAAGTAGCCATTCAGGCACACGTGGAGCCCTGGGAGCCTTAGATATTCAGCTTCCTGGCAAAAAGTAGCTGCAACTCTGGCAAAGTGAGAGGTTAGACCCTTGTACATACCCGTAGGAAAGGGGCTGAATCCAGGGGAGTGAGCAGGCCCTGCCTCCATGGCACCTCACAGGGTAAGACC